>NW_019397032.1:0-68936 GCF_000591075.1 Eurytemora carolleeae | reverse complement strand
TTAATATTCATTTATTTGATTAGAAATGTTATTCATTTTAACCTAAAAATCATTTATTTTTCCCTGTACAATCGAGAAAATACTATAAAAACTTCTAGGGAAAAAATTATTTTCACTGAAAATGTTTCCAAATCTTGTGTTAGGTGAGGGGTGGGGGGAATGGTTGGATTAGTATTGTGCATGCCAAACGACGAATGGATAATTAAAGAATCGCAACTTCTTGTCTAAGGTTCAATATTAAGATGGGAATAATAATTTTTTTATAAAAGAGGTGTTGGTGCATGAAAATTTAGTCAAGATTGCGCTCCAATTAGTACAAAAGATTTGGTTTCAAAATTTAAACCAAGGAAATTTTCAAACTATTCACGTTTCTTTCTAGTGCATGATATTATAGAAATAGTGAAATTCTAAAATTTTTGAAATTAATAATGATTTAATTAAGTTTTTCGTTGATACTTGTCCAATAAAGGGTTAGCTAAATTCATTTCCCTTTAATTCTTTTTTTGATTGGAATATCAACAAAAAAAATATAATTAGATTGTTACCAGTGCTTGTGACCAGATAATCCGGATCCGCAATATAATATTTTAACGATCCGGATCTGCAATACTATATTTTAACTCCCTGGATCCAGCTCCGCAATTAATATTTAAACTCCCTTGATCCGGGTCCGCAATATTATTTTTTAGCTCCCTGGAACCGGATCCGCAATATAATATTTTAACTATCTGGATCCGCAATATTATATTTTAACTCCTTGGATCCAGATCCGCAATATAATATTTTAAGTCCCTTGATCCGGATCCTTCATATTATATTTTAACTCCCTGGATCCGGATCCTTCATATTATATTTTAACTCCCTGGATCCGGATCCGCTAAAATAACTTGATATTCGGATTCAAAGGGCAAAATAATACACACACAAAAAAAAACTTTTATATCAGTAATGTAGTGTTGAATAACGAGAAATTGGTAAGAAGAATTGAACTTATGCCTCAAACTAAAATATTCTAATCTCTATATATTTGCGACTAAATTGTGTAAACCTTAGATATTTTAAAGTTCGAATATTTAATCTTGTCAGCATTCATAGTTTGAAATATCTGAGGTCTACGCCACTGCCACTGGGTTGAAAAGAAAAAGGGATTAGAAAATTAGAATTTGTGGCCAGTGCTTAGGATCCAATCAATTTTAATGCGGATCCGGATCCTGGATCCGCACTTGAAAAAAATGTATTCGGGATCCGGATCCAGATCCAGATTATTTCTTTAAAATTTACTGAATTTTTTAACAAAGCAAAATTTTCTCATTTATTTCGCTTAATTTTATGCTAAAACTTGATGAACCATTCAGAAATCAGGAAATTTTTGTTATCTCTCTTTTTTTCAATAGTTTAGATTTGGGTTTTAAGAGTGAATTTTTTTTTGGCAGTTAATAGTTGATATTTTGCCCCTTGGATCCTAAGCACTGTTTGTGGCAAAGACTCAATTCCTTTCATATTGTCAGACACCTATAATTTTTTATTATTATTATTTTTTCAGCCTGAGGTGATTCAACTTCCTACGGAGGAGATCATTGAGAACGGTGTTTCACCGTTAGATGGAATTCTGCCGAAGGATCCTTCTTTTGGTAAAGTGTCTGAAACCCTCGAGGAACTGCTGGAGAAAAGAGAACCAATGAACGGAGTTCTGTCCAAGGATAAATCTAATCATGTTGATTACACTAAAATAAATGGAGAGAGTGGTAAACGGTTAGCCGAGGACATTACACACAATTTACCCGCCAAAAAACCTGCACTTGAAACCGTTTTGACCAATGGGTTTACCAATGGTCAAATGAACGGTAACATGAAGGCCGTTCTACCAGGAGGTCAGGTTGTTCAGGTCGTAACGACCAGTGGGGCTCAGAGCCAACTGATCTCGGGTAATGGTCAGCTTATACAGAGCGGAGGACAAGTAGTTCAATCCAGTAGTGGCCAAGTGCTTGTGAGTAGTTCAGGTCATCTTATTTTGACCACCCAAGCAGGAGGAGGTCAAGAACCACAATTAATACAGACCTCCAGCGGTCAGCTTTACCTTAAAACCACTCAGGGCAGCGGTATTGTATCCCATACAGGGCAACAACAAGCGGGGGTCATCGTTCATCAGCAACCGCAAACAGTTCTGCTTCAACAGCAGCAACAACCTGTTATTGTTCAACAACAACAGCAACAGCAGGCTGTTATAGTACAGCAGGGTCAGCAGGGAAAGGCTATGCTGATAATTCCCCAGGAGAAACAACAGCAATTCATTCAGCCGCAACAACAACAACAGTTTGCACAACAATACACCCAGCCCCAACAGCAGATAGTGCAGCAAGTGATACAAACCAGTAACGGACCTCAATTAGTTAGACAGGTTGTTGTTGCCTCTGGAAACTCCAACAACGCAGTTGTCCATCCCTCCAACCTCCCTTCTACAGCATCAACAACCAACCCTCAGACAGTTTCCTCTATACCCAACGACCAACAGCATTCTGACCAAACACAACTCAGAAGCAACACTCCAACACCTCTCACCAACGGACAATCCACTCCTCCCTCCTCCAGTCCTGTTCCTTGTCCGTCCCCTCCCCCCGTCAAGATAGATCCAGGACGCCCCTTCCTCTGCGAATGGTTGAATTGTATGAAATCGTTTAAGACTCCGAAGGAGGTTGAACGGCACGCTATCCAGGAGCACTGTCCACTGGGTATGGATGAGGATATGCCCTGTCTCTGGGCCCGTTGTGATGGAATGAGAAGGAAACGGTTTTCTCTGATGACTCATCTTCAAGATAGACATTGTCATCCTCAGGTACGATTTAATACAAATTCTTAGATATAATTCTTAAATATTATTCTCGGCTAAGTCCTTTGTGTCTTAATCCCTTTAACTATCTAGCCTTAATAGTTACCATCTGAGGTGAGCACCGCAGTTTAAAAAGTACGTTTAAACCGGTCATAATATATACGCTATGGTTGAGAGGGGTTCTGAGCTTGCAGTCTCGCAGAGACATTGCGAGGTTTCGTGATTTTAATACATTTATTCTCCGTTCTTTTAGTTGATGAAATTGATGGCGGTTCGGCGAGTACAGATCATGCAATCCGGGAAATCTGATGTTCCCCTCCCCCCTGCCCCGCCTCCACACCCAGGGTACGCCCCCAACGCCGCCCTTCATGCAATTAAACGACATGCCCAGGAATTCATCAGTCCGAAAGAAAATGAGGTACACATTAAAATTATAATTTTTTTTAAAGGAAGTCTATATTTCTTTCAACCTTCGTTAATATAATAATTATTATGGCATAAGTTTACGCAGAAGTTAAAGATTATATTTTACAAGTAATAGTTTGTGATTAATATTCATGTATTTGATTAGATGATAATAGTTTTGAATTAATAAAATCCTTGCTTTCTAATAATTACAGAAAACTGTATTTTTTCACGGATTGAAATCAAATTTGTACCATACGAACCATGCATTACTCCACCATTAAAACTCTATCAACACTCCGTTTAGATGCGAGATGAGAAGGAAGGCCCTGTAACTAAATCAATCCGTCTCACTGCCTCCCTTATCCTGAGGAATCTAGTCATATATTCTCAAATCGGCAGATCGTAAGTTTTTATTTGTAGCTCAGACATTTAAACATTGCTTTTCAGGGGTGTGTTTTTTTTGGAAAAATAATTTTTATTTTCCCCCTCTTTTGAGAATCATTTTTTTCCCTAAGAAGTTAGGAATGTTTGCCATAGGGTTTTATTCGCTGAATTGGAAAAAAAAAGAATTTAGGGGAACTTAATAAATTTGTTGTAAGAAGTAGAAAGAAGGATGAAACACTTGCCTTTTGATGCATAATTTCTCATTTTTTATACATATGCATTATATATATATATATGATAGACATTTTTCAGAACTTCTTAAAAATATGCATCCCTTATTGCTTTTTTGTAAAACAATTGAAACATCATATAATCCTTATTTCAGGCGACTGCGTGCCTATGAATCCCACCTGTCGACTGTCGCTCTGTCCAACGTAGAATCCTCAAGAACTGTGTCGCAAATCCTCTACGACATGGCGAACTGCCAGGAATTTCAATAAAACCTCTAATCTGCAGAAGAAGAAATCCGTGGAAATGCCGAGGATTGAAATTGGAAGGAGACAACAGTGATAATTGTGAATATTTAGCATATCTACAGTACACAGTACACACACTATAAGTGCACCAATATTTATGTGTACCACTAGACAACTCTTATGTGTTCTTACATACGGAATTCGGAATTCTATTTTTAAAAACAATTCCACGAAGGTGGGTCCGACAGGAAGCCTGTTTTAAAAACAAACTGACAAACCAGTTTTTTGAGATTCTCCGGCGCACGAAAACTCTTCGTGTTACACGGAGTCAGTATTAAACTACTTATAAACAAACATTCTGGAGAATTTTCGACAGCCAAAGTACAAACTGAATGGATGATGTAGCTGTGGCGCTTGGATAGCTGTATATAATTGACTAAATATTTAATTAAAAACAATTTCAATACAAGGCCTCTCTAACCATTGTTAATTTTTATTTTCTCAACCTGAAAAGTTTACTAACATAAATTGCAGAAGCCTATAGGTGTCACTTGTCAGCCAACGAGGTTATAGTATACTATAATCTACTTTTACTATGTGTTTCACCGTACTTCGGACGGCCACAGTCGGAGACGTCATATGTTTGCAAAAATTATTGATGGGAGAGTAAAGAGAACTACAAAGGGTACAGGGTGTCCAAATAAACATGGAAATTAAATGACGACTTTAAAATTATCTTCAATTTCCGATAAATGATTAAGAGCGTATCAGAAGAAAGACTTCACGATTATGATGCTTTCTTAGTATCTTTAAAATTGACGGTGATATCATTCATTTAATTGATTTTGTTGTAATTAAATAATGTGAAAAATGTGAACCTAATTATACTTTTTGAACAATTTTACCATTTTCACAATCTTTAGGGCGATAAAATTAACAATCCTGTTTCAGTTTGACTGATTTTTATTTTTGGTTACTTTTTTAATTCTGTTTTAATGTTTTTGAAAGAGATAAAATGACAAAAGGGTTGATCGGCACCCCGGCATGGGTCCGGTGTTCATGGAGCAACGGACCCATGCATTTTTCTCAGTTGGAAATTTATCAACTGATAGAAAAAGGTATTGGAGCCGGTGCTCCTTTATACCATACTCTTAAACGAGGCCAGTCCGCCCTCTCAAAGTTTTACAAAAGATTACAGTTTTTCGTAATATTCAACTTTTTATGAAGTTTCTAATTTTTTTTAGCGATTAGAAATTATTTATAATTTTTAATAGTTTTCATTTTTGTGAGAAAAAAACAACATGAACAAGTCAATATGTTCAACAGAATCAAATTGTTAATTTTTTTCGTTAATTTTTTCTCGAGAAAGTCTAGGATGGCCAATTTAGGTATTAATGTCAGAGTTACTGTTGAAACTAAAATCAAAATATAAGATCCTGTAAAACAAAGTTATAATGTTAAATATTTAAGGAAAATTTTAAGTTATAAGCTGAAGGGTTTTGTTCTGAGATGTTGGATGGGTCAATCTGCTGAACAATCCAGAGATGATTTCAAGGATGTACGGGTCGTACGGGGGGAGGAAGACTTAAGCCGCCCAAATTACCAGATTAAGTTCCGCACTGAATCATTTTTCGAAGTGTATTCTTTATTAACAAATTTTCAATCTGGACAGATTTCTTATAATTTCCATCAATTTTGAAGGTGCAAATATGGTCAGGGGCATAAATAAGGATTCTGTAGGGGGGGGGGGGGTAAATTTTTTTAATGTGGCTCGCCGAATTTCCCCCCCCCCTTTCCTAGAAAAATATCATGATATTTATCAAATTATTGGTTTTAGTTGGGTTTGATTTGCATTTACAAACTCCACTAAATAAAGACTTCATTTCCTTATACCTTTCAGCTTTCGCCTTGATTTATATCCTTCATTATAGTCACTCATTTTACATTAACTACAAAGATCTGAGGAAAAAGATGTTACTTTTTAAATCTTAAGAAAAGCTACTTTTCAAAACTTTGAAAAAAATATTGTTTTTGAATTTATATTCTAATTTCCAGAGGCGCGACTAGCACTTTTGCTAGGGGTTTTGGAAAAATATTTTTTGTAATGGTCTGTGGTGGGGTGTAGGGGGGTTGCCCCCCCTTTAGAAATTTTTTTTTAAAATGAAAGTGCTTTTTTAAGGGTTTGACGTCGAAAAAAAGGAAATTTTCAGTTGTTGCATGCAGATTTGGCTGTGTTCAATTCAAATCGGTTTTTTTCTTGTGTTTTTAAAAATTTATACTTTCAGCAACTGTAAAATCAACGATATGAGTCAATCAATTCTTTTCGTGTGCGCAGAGCGCCAAAGAAAATTTGTTAAGCACCTTGTTTGATTACAGATATAATTACAAGAAATAATCATTTATATATTCTGAAAAAAAAAACATTAAAATACATATATAATTTTAATCATCTACATTGAAAAAGGACAGATAATGTTACGTCAATATAATTTGTCTTAAAAAGTCAACATGAGATTAATTTAAAAGAAGCTTTAAGACTTCCTTTTTGTTTTTTCTAACTTTCACAAATTCCTTAACTTGTGCATAACTCTACAGCTTTATATAAAATAGAAAATTTTACAGCAATTCACAGGTGTAAAAGCACCAATTCACAAAACATAATAGTTTTTGTAAAAAAAACTTGTGCTTTTATTGTATTTTATTATTCAAGTATTTCACAACAACTATCATGTTTTGTGAATTGGCGCATATATTGTTAGATTCGTATATATACACCTGTGAAATTTTATAAGTCTATCAATTTTTATATAACTAGGCTTTTAGGGCGCTTCACACCCATCTTTTTCAACTTTTAATTGTCGCTTTATCTGTGAGCATCTTCTCTTTTTACAGTATAAAAAAGTTGGCGGATTTCATAATATTTTTTTGCGCATTTTCAAAATTTTATAAAAATAAAAAACTTTTAAACACTAATTTTTAAAATTTTGATCATTCACAAACCTTCCTTGGGGTCACTTGAGGTCCCAAACAAAATTTGGGGCCGATCGGTTCAGCCGTTTATTGGATACAAACAAACAGACAGATAAGCTAAATTTATATATATAAGCTGCAGTAGGAGTAAAGCGTTATTTATCTGTCCTTTTTCAATGTAGATAATTAGAATTACATATTTGTATATTTGTTAATATGTATTTTTTCGTTGAGATTTTGACGTTTATAACTTTTTTTTCAGAAAATAAAATAGCCTGTTTCAAAAATATTTAAATCTGCAATTATAATCTAGACAATAGCCCAGTTCACTATAATTTCGTAAATATTTCCATTTACTGATAGCGCCGCTGATTTAAGGATTCATAACTCTGATTGGATAATGAGATAGATATAAAGATAGATGTTATATCGCCATACTATTTCTATTGGTTCAGAATAGACAACAAACACAAGACTGAACCCTGATTGGATTAAGTAGACAACAAATTAATGAAAAGGAGGTGGTAGCTCTTTGGCCTGTACATTTTTTGTAATTATTATTTTCCTTAACTGTAATTGTTATATTTTAAATAAAACTTTTCATTTAGGGGTATTACTACAAATAATATGCCAGAGGTGTTGACTAAGTACTTTTATTTTTTTGATATACAAATATACAGTCTAGGAAAGTAATTAGTGGAATAAATTACTCATATCCAGAGAATTACCACCTCAAATATGTTTTTATAACTAATTTAGATTGAAAGAAAATAAAGTTTAAATAAGCATCAAAAGTGTAAACATTGGTGAAAATTGAATGTTTATAAAAAATCAGTTTTAATTGTAGACTCGTTCATGTATTTTAGCAATAAACTTTATCTATCTATCTGTCTAACATTGTAAAATTTCAATCCCTGAAAAAGTAATAGTTGAAATAAGAGGCGTTAGATAGGAGTCATAAAACATACTGACCAAATCAAAGATTGATTGAAATAACATATAGGACACTATACCGTCTTTTCAAGATTTGGATGAACTCGTTCACAATAACCCTGAGGCAGAAGTCCGGAGAGGAGTTTCGGGTAGTCGGTGTAGAACAGGCTCTCTCTCTGTCTTGTAATATATCGCGTAGTCGGTGTAGAACAGGCTCTCTCTGTCTTGTAATATATCGCGTAGTCGGTGTAGAACAGGCTCTCTCTCTGTCTTGTAATATATCGCCGACTGGGCGAACCTCCTCTGGACTTCTGCATCAGGGTAATTGTGAACGAGTTTCATTAAAATCTTGAAAGAACGACTTCCATTGTCCTATCTGTTATTTAATTAATTTATGGACCAAATATGCCATGCCATCATTGCCATATCAGTACGAGCTGGACGTCCTAGACAAAGAGAATAAAATATATTCTATTCTCTTTGATCAGCAGCCTGTATCAGTCACATTTATACTTTCAAGCTTTTTCCTTCATTACTTTGAACAACAAAATAATTCATTAAAGTGCAAAAGTTTAATCTAAAATATTGAAATAATTTAATTGAAAAGGTTAAAAATGTTTAACAAAGAGCAACAGAAAAATCTAAGAAAAATCAGTTGTAACTTGTAAGCGTTCATTTAATATTTTTTATTCAATCTACTAAATTTTTCCCTGCAGTGGAAGAAAGCTTGTTTTTTAATAAAAAAATCCATAGAAATCCATTCAATATTTGCCTCCAACTCATGATGAAAAAATAGGCTTTTCTTTTAATAAAGGCTTTCTTATTAAGAAAATGTGTTAAGACTGAAAACTTTGCCTAGCGCTCACTACAACTTTGTGAACTATGTATAAAGAGGATGCAGGTTTTATTTGATTCTTGGGTTGCTAAGAGCTAACTCAATCATGTCAACGGGATAACAACACTAAATATAAATCACATTAGGATCTTCATCAAAATTATCAAAATATAAATTTGCTGTCCTCTGACTGTTCACAAAATCAAGGGAATGTTCAGTGTTATTGACATGATTTACGTCTGTACCATGTGCCCCAAGCGGATTAGACTTTATTAAACGTTCTTCAGGATTATCTATCACAGATTCTTCTATTTTTTTAACTACGGGATTAAGAATCACTGAGGTATTGATACTATGCACAATGGCGTCCAGGTTTAAGCTGGTTAAATCCGGTTTATGTACTATAGGATTACTGGTAGCTGAGGTGTTCACTAATGGATCTAGAATAGTCGATTTATCCATCTCAAGAGTTTTAGATTTAAATACCGGCAGTGGTTGCGAAGGGGACGGAATAGTGCCACGCTTTATTTCTTGAACGCGGCGCAAGGTCAGCTGTTCTTCGTGCAGGGAACCAGCTTGAAGGTTACTGAGGCTCTGCTGATGGGATATGTTGTTAAGAAGAGGGATAGAGGTCGGAGAAGAGGATATTCCAATCTCATCCTGTGTACAGCATGGGGGCCAACGTTTTTTTTAATATTTTTATATTAATAGGGGTTCGCCTAAAGAAAATTGAGCTGCAATTCTATTTATAGAACTAGCTCGGGAACCCAGCTTTGCCTGAAAAATACTCTTCCTCTTAAAACTCAACCCACTCAGGTTGCAATTTTAAATCAAAGCTAAGGACATTCCTGTGGTTCTACAGTGCTTCAGTCAAAGATGTAGGGAAATTGGTCAACAGGATCATGAGTCCATTTCGGACATACAAACAAACAGAGATTACTACCTTGTAATAATATATATATGTAGAACCACGGGAAAGTTCTAAGCTTGGTTTGATAATTCTCAGTTGAGTTATAGATTGACTTTAAAGGAAAAATTAAATTTTCGGCAGAGCTGGGTTCCCAAAAGCTGACTTTTGCTAGAATAAAAAAAATTTAACACTGAAATATTAACTATAATAATATGTAAAAAATTGTTTTGTATTTTGTTTTAGTCTAAAAAAGCAAACTTTAAAATTTGACAAAAGAAATAGATTTTTGTGGAACCTCTTATAACCTTGAATTTTTGAAAACTAACAAATAAACTTTGCCCGTCTTTTCCTGTGGTTTGGAAGCAATTTCAACTTCAGCACTTTTTACTTTAGGTTGTCCAGTCTCAAGATCAAACTTCGGCTAAAATACATCCAATCAAATATTTGAATAACTGGGATAAAATCAAAAATTCAATTGTCAAAGTTATTGTTAAAGTCAAAGTCAAAATTAAAGGTTCTGGAAAATTAAATTTAAATCTACGAAAACAGCTGAGGCTTTTAGTCATTGACTTTGGATCCGCTGGGATGTATTATAGATCAGCATGACAATTCAAGACAAGAAGTCTTAGATGAACGAGAGTTGAAACACCTAAGCCCAAGATTAAAGAAAAAAATCTGTGCCTAAGCATTTTTCGGGATGTGTAATATTAACAATACAAATTCCAACAGTTTGATGTATTTCTATTTTTGAGAATATGCCGAGTCAAAATCCCATTTCTAAGGATTTGAATACAAATGAAAAGGGAAGTTGAACTGACGGATTTAAAATTTATGAAAATTTTCCTTTTTTCTGATTTGTACTCGCTGAACCACCCAGTTGACCAGCAAGTCCCAGCCCTGGGGTCCGGCTGTAGCCTGAAATAAAGATGTTAAAACTTGAACTGAACTTGAATCTTAGTAGGATACCCCATGAATCAAAAATGAGAAGAAATCTTCAAATTGATATTTTCTTTTCATAATTTTATGTTGCAACTATAATATTTAGAATAAGTAAGCAATGACTAGATTCTTTGATTAGGGAGGTAATATGTATTGATTTGTAACTTTTGGCCAAATGAAACTTTAAATTTAACTTTGTTTTATTATTTCCAAATAAATGTAATATAACGTTGTATTAAATTCATATTAAAGACTTGAACTGCCTATACGCCATTGAAAATTAAAAACAACCTTGTTACTCATGTTTATCGAGACACCGTGAACATTACTATAGTGACTGAAAATTTTTCAAACCAAAAATACATTATTGTAAGCTTTTGCTGACATTGACAACAAAATTTCAACTCTTTCATATTCTTAGTTTCTTGTCAGCAAAGCTAAGATGACAGTTTTTTCACAGAGATTAAAATTTACATTATAAGAAACCGGTTTCAAGTATTTACAGGTCGTTTATTCATCATTTTTAAATTGAGAATTATTTTTTTAAGCCTATACTTGTAATTTTCTATTTCTTTTCATGTACAGAAATTTACACTGCGCGTGCATTGTGCAATGTACACTGGTATACTGCTCCGAATTGTTGAATGAATGATTGATTGAAGTGAATATAAACTATTTATACAAATAATGAAATGAGTTTGGAAACTTCAAGTTCATCTTTATTGAATTGAGAACTGGCCTGCATTATATATGAGGAGGGAATGGAGGGATGGGAGGAAGGAGAGGGAAATAGAGGGTATACATGGAAGGGAGGGAAGGGGAAGGTATATACTAGATGGAAGGGAGGGTAGGAAGGGTTATGGAGAGAGATAGAGAAGGGAGGGAAGGGAATGGGAGGGGAAGAAAGAAGAGAGGGGGGAGGGTAAAGCTTAGGTTATTCTTAATAAGAAAGGAACGCTGTAAATTCACAGATGACAATCATATTTTTAACTGCACAACAATAGAGTTGTAGGATTGGAAGTTATTAATATTTGATTTTTTGTTTCAGTTTCATCTGTTATTCTTTCAGTCTTTTAAAATAAAAGTTTCAAACTAAGGCTTCATAATATTACGTTCCTAAACACTCAAGAATAAAGTTTTTACCATTCAAAGTCTTTTTTATTATTGTTTAAAACACAGAAAAAAGATGACCAATTATATGCTGTAGAATAAAGTAAATCTTAAAATTATTTCAAACTGTTGACGATTTTTCTTTACGATAACTTGATTTTTTGTTTGTTTGTTGCTGTTTAGGTACAGGGTAACCCACACAGGATGATACTTCAGAGACGACTGTGCGGAATTTATAATGTATGTTTCCTTTATTCATGACTTTCTGTAATCTTTTATTTATTATTTCTTCAAATAATCAAAAAAGCTATTAAATAACAACATTTAAAGATATATTATCAATATTCTATCGATAACAATAAACTATACGTTTTAATGGTTCGTTAATTTTCCTAACATGTTGGCATGATTCCATCTTTCAACTAATATTCAGGTTTAAAAGTCGTGGATATATTCTTTTATTTAGACTCTATATAGATCCCATACATCATAATTATGTTATCAATGCAGACAGAATTATACTGTAGAGAACGAAGTAAATTATTTATATATACCCTAGAGAAACTATTAATTAATTTTCTTAATACTAATTATTCATTTATTTATCTTTACAAAGTGTTTTATCGATACCTTTCGAACACTCCACACCTTGGACTAACCATGCCAAGATGTGTGTTCGGTTTTGCTATTTGAATTCAATTGCATTTTGTTTTATTTTGATCCACAACCTTTTAACTCACCGAGATGTCTTTATCGTTCTTTGTTTTTAATCTTTCTGACAGAAACAATCTCAAAAACTGACGAGTCTCAACCCAGACCGAAATATGTTTTCAATAAATGTGGAACTAACATCTACTTTTTTTTGTTGCTAAACAGAGGTTTGGTCCATCACCATCACAAAGTTTTAAATTCTTTTTCAGTATTTAATCAATGTGACCAACTTAAGTTTTAGGATGGATACAGTAAAACATTAAAACATTTTAGAAAAGAATTCAACCAAATAAAGGGTGCATGAAGATAGAAACCTTTAAAAAATCAATACTTACTTTATTTGTTTGTGCACTGAAATATAACAATAGATATATATGAGAAAACCTAACTAAAAAATGCGTAAATCGGCATTAATTGAACTGAGTTTACTAAAATATCTCTAAAGTTTACCTATTAAACAATGCCCATCTCTAGAGTTTACCTCTCTAAAGTTTAGTTTGTATGATGCCCATCTCTAGAGTTTACCTCTCTAAAGTTTAGTTTGTATGATGCCCATCTCTAGAGTTTACCTCTCTAAAGTTTAGTTTGTATGGTGCCCATCTCTAGAGTTTACCTCTCTAAAGTTTAGTTTGTATGCCCAGACCAACCATAGACGGTAGAAAGAGAAGAGAACCAGGAGAAGAACAAGGAAGGAGAGAATTATTTCATCCATGTATCCATACTAAATACATATATGCATATATCCATACTAAATATATATATCCATATATCCATACTAAATATATAGCCATATACTTAAACAAAATATATATATATATATACATATATTCATACCAAATATATATATATATATATACATATCCATACTAAATATATATATTCATATATCCATAATAAATATATATATATATATATATATACATAAATTCATGTATCCATACTAAATATATATATTTCACATCCATTCTAAATATATAAATCCATATATCCATAATAAATATATATATCCATAAATCCATACTAAATATATCCATATATCCAACTGAATATATATAGATATATCTATATCTATACTAAACACATAAATACATATATAAACTAAATATACAAACCAATTATTCATATATATCTTTATATACATTTGGCTTGTCTCTTGGTTCCTTTATTTATTGATATCCTTCAAAAAAAATTCTATCTTTTAAAAATCTTAGAAACCCGCCAATGAAAACATTCCTTTTCATGAAACATAATATATAAATATATATATATATGCATTATGTATCATTATTATGAGAAAGAAAAAGTTTTCTGAAAAGTAAGAAATGGATTTATAAAAAAGTTGGATACCTTCATCAATAACTTGTTGTATCCGCACTAACTTGATATATTAACTAGTTTGTTTTGTTGGACTTAAAGATCACTCTGTTTATCAGAGTTTAATCCTTTCCCTTCAACTGCTATGGGGGCACTGGGTTTGTTTACATTCCTCCCAGAGTGTACAGTACACAATATGCGCATATCTGAGTTGGGCGTTCCTGTATATAGTTCCTTGCTTTGCAAGAAGTTTAAATTAAGAATGTTAAAATAAATATATAATTTAATTACCTTATGTAAAACCAGCTCCCACTTCCCTGTATAAGGGTTTACTGCCCTAAAACAATAAATTTCAGTGGTCAACATATATATCAATAAAGTTTCAGTTACAAAAATGATGATATAATTCAACTTTAGGATCTAATGAATCATTTTTATAAAAACCTACCCCTCTTTGTTATGTAGCATTTCAGTACCCGGGATATTGTATTGAAATTAGCTATGGGCCAGATTTGTTTTACAGAAACTTGTATTGTTTTAAGACCTTTAAAAGGTTTACAAAAATATGAGAAGGTTCCAACATTTTAAAACTTTATTCTGTAAAAGTTTGCTTTTATCAAACATGCAAATTTGTGATCCTAGAAGAAAATATAAGGCAAAAACGATCTTTTTCAAGTTTTTAAAACGATCGTTTTTGGGTCATTTTGCCTTTCCCAAAAAAAACAGAATACAAAATCGTTGGACCCTTATCATATTGTCGTAAAACCCTTTAAAATTCTAAAAATATTAAAAGTGTCGGTAAAACGAATCTAGCTATTGCCCATCGCTAATTGGAATACATTTTGTATTGATATATATATATATGCAATATCACATGATTAAGACAATCATATTACGTATTTACTGCACAGTTAAAGTTTAATGTACGTTATGTTTATATCGTAATTTAAGTATGTCTCATGATTTAATCTAATCATGCATACGTATGAATAATGTCATGATGCATAGGTCACAACATAGATTGTTAATAATGTACAACGTACTGCAGGTTTACAGAATATCATGTTTACACAATATTTGCTATAAAATAACACTTATAGCCTGAGAACCCAGTTAACTCTGAATAGGGGATCGCGAGTTATGATTAGACATACAAACAGACAAACAGAGATAATTACTTTAAATGTATTGCTTGAAAACCGGGGGTTGCCTCTTTTCTTTGTTGCTGATTTATTAGTATAGCTGACTTTTGGCTGGTAGGATGTTTCCTTGTTGTTTAATCTAAAGTTGGATGAAACTAACATAATGAAAATCCGCAAACCTAACTCACAAAGTGTACAGTGAACAAAGTTTGATGAAATAAATGTGTATGTATAATGTTTCAACGAGATTAGAACCAATAAGAGGGGGATAGGAGGGTTGTTTACATTCTAGCTCTGACGTATGGACAGCATATAGAAACTAGTTTTATAGTAAACAAACAATATAAAAGGAACTGGCGACGTATTTTCAAGTATCCCTTCTTTAACATTTTGTTTAAAACTAAAAAAAATTGCTAAAAAAACTTACCAATTACCGTTGGTTGGAGAATACCCAGACGATGTGTTCAAAACTTCATTATCTGAAAATAATAAAATTCTATTTAAAAAAATGAAAATTGAATGCCGACATTGATTTCACTAAAAGGGGATCATTCATTTGGTGAACTGACCCGTTTTAACTCATTTAGTCTGTATTTGTACTGCAAAGCTTGCTCAGGTTAGTTGAAATTCGGCCCGGTACATATAGGGCTGGGCAAAGTTCCGATAACGAACCGTAGGTTTCCGAAAACTAACAGAAGTGTCCGTTAACGACAGCAAAAGCCGTCAACTTTTAAATAGTTAACGGAACGGATTATCTGTTTTTGAGAAAGTAATTAACGATTAAGAACGAAAACGAAAGGATGTGTTTTTAAAAAACAGCAACTTTCGTTCTTTTTTTTCTGCTAAAATAGAGTGACAAAACAACATTTTTTTGTATTTTGGCGTTTTTAAATGCCCCCCCCCCATCCCTCTTATTTCTAAGATGGAAATTTTAAAGATTTTTTTGCAATTTGTTGAGTGTTTGTGCCCTAAATTCAATTTGATAAAACGTTAACGATTTTTTATGGAAATTTTAGAGGTATGGCAAACAAACGCCATTAATACTACAAATAACTGTTAACGACTTTCACAATTAACTGTTGCACCCATAAAAATTTGACAAACCGTTAGCGAAAATTTGTTTGCCCTTCGCGCAATTTCCAATTGGCTAATGATGTTAATTGCAAAACCTAATCGTTAATGTCAGCATGTCTTCTGTTAATGTTGTTAATAAAATTGAGATCGTTAAATAACAGTAACTTAAAAATAAACCTAAAAAACCGTTACCGTTTTCTCTTTTAACGGGTGGAACTAATCCTTAACAAAACGGTAAGAAAAAGTTGAAACGTGCCCAGCCCTATAGGTACTTACAATGAACTGAGCTGTACAGTGTGCCTTAACCTTTTAACTGAAAATATTTTGCATTGTTTAGTTGAACAACTTTTTTGGTAAGGAACTGAGTTCTTGTCGCAAACTCTTATTTTTCAATCAAAGAATTATTTAAAAAGACGATATCGAATTCGTCACTGAATTCCCATGTTTATTTTTAAATCTTTTTAAATAATTCTTTGATTTATTATAGTGATACCTACCGAGAAAGCTCTAATCTGAAAGAGTATCGTCTGCTATGTTTACATTTTGTTTGTTGATGTTTTGACAACATACGGTTGTACTTATGTAAAACAAGAAAATTGCAGTATGCAAACAGAGTAAACTTGCCCGTCTTCAATGTTCATCTTGCGAAGACATTATAGACACAACTTTGCAGCCATTTACCGTTTTCATAATAATATTATGGCTTTGCATGAAATTAGGTATTACAATGCTAATTCATAACAAAGACGATATCCAATTCTTCACTGAATTCCCATGTTTTTTGGGACACCCTGCATCTTTCTCTACTGTATTTTTGCTCATATGGAGATAGACATAATCTTTCAATTCGGTATTTTTTGTTCACAAAACATTTTATGTTTCAAAAAGTCTTGAAAACTTTTCCTCAAAAGAATTAGAAAACTTAAAAATTATTTAGAATTTTTGTTAAACCTCTTCCCTTTATCAATAGGGACGTGTCTGCATGTTTGGTTACCTGCTAGGGATGTGTTTGAATGTTTAATCAGCTGCTAAGGACGCAATTAACTGTTTGTTCAGCTGCTAGGTTATACGAGTTATACGCGTGTGAATGTTTGATTACTTGCTAAGGACGCGAATTTATTTTTTATTACCTGTTAGGGACGCGTATTTATGTTTGATCACCTGTTAAGGACGCGTATGAAAGTTTTTTTACCTGCTAAGGACGCGAATGTATGTTTGATTACCTGCTAGGAATGCATATCAGTGTTTGATTACCTACTATGGGACGCGAATGCATGTTTGATTACCTACTAGGGAAGCGTATGAATGTTTGATTACCTCTAGGGACGGGAATGAATGTTTGATTATCTACTAGGGACACAAATGAATGTTTGATTTCCTGCTAGGGACGCGAATGAATGGTTGATTATACCTACTAGGGACGTGTATGAATGTTTGATTACCTCTAGGGACGCGTATGAATGTTTGATTAACTTCTAGGGACGCGTATGAATGTTTGATTTCCTGTTAGGGACGCGAATGAATGGTTGATTACCTACTAGGGACGCGTATGAATGTTTGATTACCTGCAAGGGACGCTAATGCATGTTTGATTACCTACTAGGGAGGCGAATGAATGTTTGATTATACCTGCTAGGGACGCATATGAATGTTTGATTACCTACTAGGGAAGCCTATGAATGTTTGATTACCTACTAGGGACACAAATGAATGTTGGATTAACTTCTAGGGACGCGTTGAATGTTTGATTTCCTGCTAGGGACGCGAATGAATGGTTGATTATACCTACTAGGGACGTGTATGAATGTTTGATTACCTCTAGGGACGCGAATAAATGTTTGATTACCTACTAGGGACACAAATGAATGTTTGATTACCTATTAGGGAAGGTTATGAATGTTTGATTACCTCTAGGGACGCGAATGAATGTTTGATTACCTACTCTGGGACACAAATGAATGTTTAATTACCTTCTAGGGACGTGTATGAATGTTTGATTTCCTGCTAGGGACGCAAATGCATGTTTGATTACCTACTAGGGAGGCGAATGAATGTTTGATTACCTGCTAGGGACGCGTATGAATGTTTGATATGTTTGAAAAGAAGTTGTGGAATGTGAATATGTGGAGGAAGATGAGAATGTTCTGGAAACCTGACCAAAAACAAAAACATGATTATTTTGGAATTGAAAAATTTCTTCTTGGATGTAACATAGTTGTTTTAAATATTTCAATTTGTATTTCTAATTAAAAATCTTGATGAAGGAATACAAACGTAAATTCACTAAATAACCCACCCAATTGTTAACCTGGAAATTGATATTCCTTCGGACCTTTGTGATAAACGAGAACAAAGCAACTTAAAATCTTCATATACAATACCACAGATAGAAAATTGTATAGGGTTGGTAAGGCCTGTCATTTTATATTCTTAAAATGTTATCATTTTTGTGAAAGAAACGTTTTTTACTCTTTAGTCACTATTCATGGGATCTTCTTGCCCGGCAGCCAATCTCACACATAAGTACATAGTTATAGAACTAATCTTGTTCTTGATTTTTGAAAACTGTTAGTTCAACATTTTTTTTTTTTTTGACATTTGTTACGTCAAAATTGTTAAGTTCCAAAAGTTTTTTCCAGTAAAATTCTTTAAGTAAAAATTAACAAATTTTCAAGATTTTTACTGGTTGTTACCCTTTAGGGCAGTAACGTACAAAAGTTGATGTTTAATGATGTGTGGTCGTTGGCGCAAAATGATATATGTAATAATTTTGAGCTTTTGATGTTGGAAATCAGCATGTCAGAAACTAAAGGTTTGCAGGAATGTAGAAGCTAAAAGGGTTAAATTAATTAAAAAATATTGAGTTAGAGCTTAATGGGTTAAATTAATTAACACATATCATGTTAGGGCTAAAAGGGTTAAATTAATTAGCACATATATTTAATTAAAGCTAAAAGGGTCAAATCAATTAAAACATATTATGTTTGGGCTAAAATGGTCTAATCAATGAACAAACATTGTGTTAGGGCTAAGAGGGTTAAATTAACTAGAAATATTGTGTCAGGGTTAAAAGGGTTAAATCAATTATCCCATATTATGTTAGGGCTAAAAGGGTCAAATCAATTAAAACATATTATGTTAGGGCTAAAAGGGTTAAATCAATTAACACATATAATGTTAGTGCTAAAAGGATTAAATCCCTTGACGCATATTATGATAGGGCTAAAAGGGTTAAATCAATTAACACATATTATGTTGGGGCTAAAAGGGTTAAATCAATTAACACATATTATGTTAGGGCTAAAAGGGTTAAATAAATTAAAACATATTATGTTTGGGATAAAAGGGTTAAATAAATTAAAACATATTATATTTGGGCTAAAAGGGTTAAATCAATTAACGCATATTATGTTTGGGCTAAAAGGGTTTAATCAATTAACGCATATTATGTTAGTGCTAAAAGGGCTAAATTAATTAACACGTATTATGTTAGGACTAAAAGGGTGAAATTAACTAAATATATTATGTCAGGGCTGAAAGGGTTAAATTTTTAACAAATATTATGTTAAGGCAGAAAGTTTTAAATTAATTAGATAACAAATATTACGTTAGGGCTGAAAGGTTAAAAATAATTAACAATTATTGTGTTAGGGCTTAAAGGGTTAAATTAATAAACAAATATTGTGTTAAAGCTTAAGAGTTAAATTAATCTACAAATATTATATTATGGCTAAAAGGTTTAAAATAATTAACAAATATTAAAAAGCAGCTTTTTTACAAAGAGATTCCCTTCGTTTTCATGTTTATGTTTATCTATGCTGTTTAAGGGCTTGATAAAATCAAAATTGAAATCGAAAGTTGTCCTCATTATATTGATATATGCGACGATGCCTGTACCTGCAAACCCAAACCAAATCTTTACAACACACCTCCCCCTCTACCGCCATTTTTTATTCTGAAATAAGAAAAGCATTTTTTTGCCATTAAAACTATAAATATGAAATCATGCTTTTTGGTTGTTTTGAAAGAATCAACAACTAAGAATATTTACAAACAAAATTTGTTATTCTAAATCAGAAATTTTAAATAGATTTCAAAGGGAGTGACCGGCTATGTAAGGTAATTGAACTGAGTATGCAGTGTTGTCGAAAACTTCTTTAGGTTTCATTTGAGACATATTTCACTTTTTAAAGATCTGTAAATCCTGAGTTTGAGCGCTAATTCGACGTTTAAAACTCCTGATTTGGGGGTGGATACGCTTTCAGAATTAGTTTTTTTTTAAATTATTAAATAACGACAACGAAAAATAAAGCAAAAATTATACAGTAATCTACTTAGACGGCTAGAAACATATTTCAGAAAAGAAATTTGTCAATAAATCAATGCTAAAATCGATTATTTCGTTTTCATTATTATATTGAATTTCTAATTTTCTTTGAATTTATTCGCAGATTTCTTCAAATTCTTTAAATGTCGTCTTTTCAATAATAGTTATAGAAAATCTGCGAACATTTTTGTGAATAACGAGAAACTAGAATGATGAGATGATAGAAACTAATAATTGAACAAGATTACTTATTTTAGATGATAAGATTAATTTTTATTTTCTCAAAATGAATATTGTAGAATATTTTTACATTTTATGTCGTCGTTAATTAATAATTAAAAAAAACTAATTCTGAAAGCGTATCCACCCCCCAAATCAGGAGTTTTGAACGTCGAATTTGCGCCCAAACTCAGGATTTACAGATCTTTAAAAAGTGAAATATGTCTTAAATGAATCCGAAAGAAGTTTTCCACAACACTGTGTCCTCAGTTCAACTACCTTACATAGCCGGTCACTCCCTTTAAAGATAAACTTTATCGTAAGATAATGTAGAATTAAAAATATAAGTTTTATAATAATGATAATTATTTTTAAAACTTATAAAACAAGTTTAGAAAATTTTATATTGTTTTTTGCAAGTTTACAATTTTTTTCGTGGACTTTTAAAATCAAAATCAAAAAATTTTGGAGAAAACTTTTTTATAATTCTGAGCCCTCATGGGTTCATGTGAGTTCCCACACAAAATTTTACATAATTAAATAATTTAAAATAAGAATATTTTAAGATCACATATTTAAAGTCTGATTGGCCATTAACCTTCCATGGGGCCACGTGAGGTCCCACACAAAATTTGGGCCTGATCGGTTCAGCCGTTTGGACGTTATTGGATACAAACAGACAGACAAACACCCTAACAGACACCCAGACAAGCTAAAATATATAGATATAGATATTTATATTAGTTTTACAATTAGGCAATCAACATCAATTTGATATCTGTAATAATAGAGAAAACATAACAATATTTGTAGTATGCATATATATTTATTTATGTATATATATATCTTTTTATATTTATATACAGGGTGTCTCAAAAAAACGGAGTAGGGTCTACAGACTCGTTTGTAATTCGGATTTTCAAGATTGAGACCATTTTTACAATCTATTTACAATTTCCGATTCAATGAGCGCAATTTTAGGCTTGTATCTAAAAATAACACTTTTATATGCTCCGAAAGTTTCCAACTGGAGTGAGTTATTTGGTAAAAATAAGATAATCTCGGTTTACACAATTTTGTATAATGGTTTAGAGACTTGCTTGTTATCGGATTTTCAAGATTGAGACCATTTTTTAAATCTCCGATGCAATGAATTCAATTTTTGGTTTGTTGATCTAAAAATATCAATTCTATAGGCTCCTAAAGTTTCCAACTGAAGCGAAGTTAAAATAAAAGATAATCTTCATTTGCACAATTTTATATTCAATGTTAGGTTACAGTCTATTACAGTACAATTGTTATTTTTAGGTTTACAAGCCAAACATTCGGCTCATTGACTCGGAAACTGTACGTAGATATAAAAAATGGTTTCAATCTTGAAAATCAAATTACACAGAAGTCCCGTATGTGCAAACGGAGATTATCTTTATTTTTACCAAATTACTAATATTAAAATTGTATTTTTAGATCTACAAGCCTAAAATTGGGCTCATTGAATCGGAAATTGTAAATAGATTGTAAAAATGGTCTTAATCTTGAAAATCCGAATTACAAACGAGTCTGTAGACCCTTATTCTCCGTTTTTTGAGACACCCTGTATATATTTATGATATTGATATTAAATTATCTTATCAATCACAAACAAATGAAATATGCAAGTCAGGACAGGGGGGGGGGCTTAATTAACAATTAATCAGCCGGGTAAACTTTACAAGGACGGTTTTAGGATATAAAGGGGGGGGGGGGGGTAAAAAAAAAATTTACCCCCCCCATTATTACAACCCCACTTGTAATCTTAAAAAAAGACAATTCCCTCCCTCCCTTCAATCCTTTTTTTCTAAAAAGTTCTATATTTACCATCCTAACCCTACAAAAATTACAGTTTCTTTATAGTACAGAGGGTTGGCAAATGTCATAATAATACATTTTTTTATATTGGTTTTAAAAAATTTTATTACAAAATTGTATAAATAATCATTTGATAGCAGCTTCTGGTTTTTTAAAAACTCTATTTTTCTTAAAATCTCCATTTTTCTTTTTCTTGTTTTGCATTATTGACCAAATGTTGGCTGATTTTGAAAAAAAGATAATCCATTTATTTATCTAAACAAGATGATTCTAATAAAGTAAGAATTATTTTTTATTTCCTGCTATTATTCTTAAACCATAACTTATTTTTTGCAGGAGACTGCAATTATTTTTTATGTTTATTTTTAGAGTTAAAACTAACCAAAAGAAGGCTGACAGTAAATAAAGGAATTTTTGTTCAAAATAAAAAAATTAAAAATATCCACCTTTATTCCAATCTACAATAATTTAGTTTTCTTGGGCCGCTTAAAATAAAGGCATTTCAAACACTGATGTCCGAAATTGACTTGCTTCTTTGGGTGCATCGCTATTCTTTTTTCCACAGGACTTTTTTAGTGTAAAATTTTAGGACATTTTTTCCAAGGACTTTTTTGGCGGTTACCTAATTTACACAACAAACAGTTTGTAAAAAAGTGGGAAAAAATTAGGGAAATCACAAAATTCCCAAGTTTTACAGCTCCAATTTGGCTATTATTCATTATTATGTAAAATTTGTTGATTTTGTAAAATGTGTTGATGCCCATACAGAATTATTTTAAGAAAAAAAATACTCAAGGATGTAATAGAGAATATTTCATTGCTTTTTTTTATGTGAAAGATGGATCCCATGTCAGGCTGTAACATCCGTCTTGTGTTTACATTACCGCCCAGAGACACTACACTGCAGAACAAAAGATGGGTACACTTCTGAAATAACTTTCCTTGCATTACATCCTTGCTCTTACTAGCTTTTTTTTACCACAAAAGGCCATTTGCGATTGTCAATTTTGATCTTTGCGAAAAATGCCATTTGTAAATGTTTCTTAGAATTAAAAATACATAGTATTTACATCTTAAAATGATGCCTCTCTTTGTGAAAAATCTTTCACCCTTAATATATATTTTTTTTATAATTACACTTTCAAGTAAACTTTATTATTTATTTACATACATAAATGAATAACAGTTTAGACGAGAAATGACTATGTAAACATTCAGGGGGGTACACCTCCCCCTAATTTCAACCATGGGGGGAGTAATGTAATCCCCCCCTGAAACCGCCAATGAAACGTTAAACAAAAAAACAAAAAACTCAACCTTGAAACGGAAACTTTAAATCAGAAACTTAGGACGAAAAAGTTGAAAGCAGTTCATTCAAATTTTTGATTTTTTATATTTTACAGGAAACTGTCGCAAAAATTTATAAAAACACAAAACATTTTAAAACAGTAGTTAATTATTGTCAAAATTTTATTACTTATCGAAAATACTTTTTTTGCCAATTAAACCGGATTTATTTTGATTTTTATAAAGATTGCTTTATTTGGCAATTTTTATCTTTTTTTTGTTGAAAATCTACACTACGCTAAAAATATATTTGAATATGAACCGGTTCCAAATACTCACTGCACGGTTCGTACGTAATAATGGAAGTAAACTTTTTTTAATTTGCGTGTTCAGTGGATTAATTCTCCTATTTTCTGGATCTGAAATATAAAAGAATATCTTGTTACCAATTCTTATTTCTTGCCAACACTGGAGCACTGATTAATCCCAAACCAATCTTGATTAAGTTAGGAGGGCGGAGGGTATCTTTTAGTTTGTTTATTCACTATCATATTGCCAATAAACTAAATTGCACCCAGCGTATTGTTTGATCTAGCATAGAATCCTAACCAATATAGAGTTATAGAGTTACCAATTACATTGGTGCTAAAGTTATATATAATGTCTGCATGATACTTATTATATATTGAACAGTGTTAATCATAAAGAGCGACTTTACTGACGACCTGAAACGCTTTTAATATAAAAATCTAAATGTGGAGTAATTGAATGATTAATAATTTGTAATAAACAAAACAAGCAAGACTTTGCATGAGAAATGAATGAATGCATTTTAAAATCTGTACAGTCGTCTCTGAAGTCTCATTCTATTTGGCCCTGCGTAAAATTTTATTTGAAGTGTCTTGAAGTGTCAACCTTTGTCTTTCTGTGCCAAGTTATAAAATATACAATTCAAAAATCACATTCAGGGCAGAAAACTTAATTTAAACTAGGAATCGATATATTTGAAGGGCTAGTCTCATTCTATGTGGTCACATAATATGGAGAATGGGAGATCAATGCATGATCCCAAGATTTGCAAAACAAAAGTTCTGGCCTTACTCCCAGAACATTTTCAGAGGTAAAAATGTTTTCGTGCTCTAACACATTCTATTTTCAAAAGTTTCGAGATGATCCAATTTGTTTAAACTTTAAGAAAATTATTTTTGAAAACAGTTTCCGTCCTGGTTTCGTACTTTTTAAAAGCCAATAGACTTACCTTTTCAAAATTCAGAGGAGAAACGGAAATAGAAATATTTATTCTTTTAACAATATTTTTCTTGTAGCCTTTTAAACGTATTGTCTTGCAGAGACTGCACACCTGAAATCATGTGACCCTCCATTTTAAGTGGCTTGTTCCAATGCATGTAAAATTCACAGTGGCTCCTTTAACATTTATTGTTACTCAAAAAAATTTCTGTTGTTAATCGTACAAACTTGAGGGTTGACTTGAAATAAAGTGAACAGTCCCTTGAAGTCCTTGAAGGTTGACTTGGAATTAAGTGAAAAGTCCCTTGAAGGTTGACTTGAAATTAAGTGAACAGTCCCTTGAAGGTTGACTTGAAATTAAGTGAACAGTCCCTTGAAGGTTGATTTGAAATTAAGTGAAGGTTTACTTGAAGGTTACTGTGCTGGGGTTCTAATTGTCCGATAAATTATTAAATAGTTAATTGATTATTATTAAACAAACTAAAGGTTTGGCCTCATATGATACTTAGAAATATCGAAAAATGTATTTTGTAAAAAAGAATAATGTATAAAATATATCTAGATATTTAGATAAACAGAATTAATTTGCAATACCTTACTCGCACTGTACTAACCAGGGCTAGGCTGGTATTCAGTCTCTAATTTTTTTACCTTAAATATACAGAGTTTTCTTTTTCTACTTTTTCATTTAACGCGTATTCCCCGACAAAAAGTATCAAAGTGAAATAAAGAAAATTGATGCTTAAATAATCAAATTGTGATCGAAAGTGACAGCTTGCTGAGACGAGAACCGAACCGCTAATCCAGTGTGATACTTTAAACATCTTCAGAGCGCAATCCCAATTGAAATATTCCGTTTTTTAACACAAAAAATGAATATCTAATTAATGCTTGATTAAACAAAGCTTTTAAGAATACTGTAGTAAACAAATTCTCCTTTTTTGCATGAAGGGTCACTGAAAATTTCGACATCAGTCCCTTTAATTGATATTTATTGTTTAATGATTACATAAAAACTCACTTATTGAAAAATATTGTTTAGTGCAGGAAGAATAACGAGTAAGAATTTATTTGATAGAGGTGAGTTAACTAACTACGGATATCCACACTGTATATTGGAACAGAGTCAAGAGTAAACTGAGAGCAGTTCTCTCCCCCCTTCTCTATTCATGGACAGTTCTCCAATAGCCCTGAAAGCTTCACTGATAGTCATGGACAGTTCTACGATAGTCATAAACAGTTCTGCGATAGTGAGGAACAGTTCTACGATAGTCATGAACAGTTCTACGAGAGTCATGAACAGTTCTAAGAGAGTCATGAACAGTTCTACGATAGTCATGGACAGTTCTTCAAGAGTCATGGACAGTTCTCCGATAGCCCTGGACGTTTTACTGAAAGTCATGGACAGTTAAACGATAGTCATGAACAGTTCTACGAGAGTCATGAACAGTTTACGATAGTCATGGACAGCTCTACGATAGTCATGAACAGTTCTACGAGAGTCATGAACAGTTCTACACTAGTCATGAACAGTTTACGATAGTCATGGACAGTTCTACGAGAGTCGTGAACAGTTTACGATAGTCATGGACTGTTCCTACACTATTTATGAACAGTTTACGATAGTCATGGACAGTTCTACACTTATAGTCATGAAATGTTTACGATAGTCATGGACGGTTCTCCGATAGTCATTGACATTGTTATGGAAATGGGCGATTTAGTGTTAATAATAGACAGTTCTATAAATAGTCATTAGGCCGAATTTAAAGAATTTGAGCCGCGGCTTAAATTTAAGCCGCGACTCAGATATGGTTGGTTCCACTTAAAATTGTATTAAAATTTTTAAAGATTTAAGCTGGCACTCAATTAAAACCGGTTTTTGTGGGATTTGAGACGCGGCTTAAATTCATTAAATTCGGACACTGGACTGATTTCTAACTTTATTTCAGACTATAAATAAATTCTCATACGGTCTCAAAAATCACATAATGCCACAAAAAGTATATTTTCTGTAGTGATATATGTTTTACATTTTTACAGTTTTGTATTAAAGGAATTAATATCAAAGTTTTCATTTTTGTATTAAAGTTCTGAATTTGATTTAAAAGTAAAAAATAATTATTTACATTTTGTTCCATTAACTCATTACTCTAATTAGTAAATGTCATTTAATTTCCCTCCATAATAATACAGAGGAACTAAATAGAAGTTCTAATTCTTTTATTTCATCTTACTGAAAATAGGGCTTTTTGATTTCTACTATGAAGTTTTAGGATGGTTTTATAATAATAATTAGTAAAAACTAAATTCTAAGTTAATTCTTAGCATTAATATAGCTTTTGGACTCTTTTTGTGAAAAACTTGCATTTTTTTATTTAGAAATAAAAAATTCTAAGTTTAGTTTTGAATGTTAAAAAAGTAAATAAAACAAAATAAATAAAACTTATTTCCCCTGATGAAAGAATAACAAACTCAAAGCAAATTAAACCTTATATTGTTATACAAAGCTTTTATTCTATTAAAAACGTGCAGAATATTTCATTAGGGATCTAATAACAACTTTTTAATGCTATATCTACATATATACTTTGCTTGTCTGTCCGTCTTTCCGTTTGTGTCCAATAAACGTCAAAACGGCTAAACGAATCGGGACCAATTCTTGTGGGACCTCACGTGACCCCAGAGAAGATTTATAGATTATCGAATTTTCAAAAATTTCCCTCCATCAAAATTCTATTTTTTAAAATTTTGAAAATACACGAATTTTTTTTAAATCGACGAATTTTTTGTTTTTTTTTGTTTGAAATGTGTACAAAGAGAAAATGTTCACAATTGTAAATAGAAGATGTGCGTCCTGAAAGCCTAGTCTGTTATTAGAAGCTCCATTTGAGACAAACATTCAATACTTGTTTTAACACCAAAGCAGTTAAAAAAAATACACTTTATTCCTATAAACGAATTTCATAATGTATATGTGTAATTGCGCGAGTTATCTCCCAAAAATGCCGCGTTTCGTTTTTTTAGATTAAAAATTGGAAAGCATGCTTTTTCAGTCATTGTTTCTAAGCTATCCCAGCTATGGCTACAAATAGAATGTACTTTCTGTATTTGAAAATTATATCAATTTGAGTACTTGACACATTTGTACTCTTAAACACTTAGTGTACTTTTATTTTGAAGATGTTTGTTCAGCAAGTGGTGTGAAACATGTTTGATAAAACAAAATCAAAGTTTGTTAAACCTTTTTCGATCAAAAATAGATTTAAAAGTTTGTTTATATCTTAACATGCTAAAACTTAGAAAGTCAAATATTAGAAAACCTCTTTTTGGGGTATAATCAAATTATTTCTAGATTTTACCAAACCAAACCAATTTCAGTTGTAACGATCGAAACCAAACAATTTTCAGTTGTATACTGCAAACCAAACTTTTTTTTAGTTCTAACCAAACCCAACTGTTTTCAAATGCAATTAATGAAAGATATTTGTCCAGTTTCTTTCAAAACAATGCAGAGCTTGTTTTTGTTGAGATAAAATTGTCAAGTTGAAAGTTTTCTCTTGATTAATTTCACGGTCCCAGTTTTCAGCATTTATAGTTTTTTTTACAATTACTAGGTTCTAACCAGGGTTATAATGCAAGGAAAGTTATTTCAGAGGTGTAGGCATCTTTTGTACTGCAGTGTACTGTCTCTGGGCGGTAATGTAAACACAAGACGGATAAAGAAGCCTGACACGGGATCCATCTTTCACGTAAAAAATCAAAGAAATATTCTGTTCATAGGAAACTATTATGTGAAATATCAAATTTATCAAAATCTAAGGCTTTTAATTGCAATTAACTTTCCTTGCATTAATAACCTTGGTTCTAAAAAACAATTGAAAAGTTTATGAATCTTAAAGAATTGATATGCATTTTTCCTTTCATGCACAATTTTATTATTTACATTTTTCATAAAGTCAGAACCAAAAACTATGGAATTGAAAACAACTTTAAAGCAGTGCTTTAAATGTGTTGTTAAAAAGCAAAAGTTTTACTAATAGCTTTGAATCCCTTATTCAGAGAAGAGTGTGAAGAGTGAAAACATTGACGTGTTTCATGTGTATTTGTTCAATATAAAAACATTGTGTGAGAATAGTAGTTGTCTTCCTGTTCCAGAGTTTTCTGGTCCTTGTTGTATAATAGATGTTTTAAATGCAAGTTCCAATATTTACCGCGAAGTCACTTTGGTAGTAAATCTACAATTGAAGTTAATCAGTTTTAAAAACTATAAACATTGGTATATCTAATTCATATTTGATCAGACAAAGCTTTTAAGGGTACGCGGTGTGAATCACGCATTGCCATCTTGCATTGCCATCACTTGAAATCACGTTTACAGTCCCTTTAAATGTATTAAATTTGTTTTCGTTTTGGTTTCTATATAGTTGTATTTTACCAATAAATGCTGTGTATTGTTGATTTTATTGTCAATAAAGTTTCATTTCAAGTAATTTTCAAATAACTTTCAAGACATTAAACTTACTACAACAATTTTACAAGTTTCTAGACTCAATAAACACATTTCAGGATTTAGGAGAAGGGCAAAACAACAAATGATCTTTTGTACGATTAAAAAACTTATTTATAAAAATAAAAACATGAATTTATTAAACCCTTTTTTAACTATTAAATAAATTAGAGAAACAAACAGGATTCTCATCAAGCGGCTGTTCGTTTTCAGAAGAAATAAAACCTTCACGGAATATTACGTCGATGAAACCATGCCCCAAAAATGTTGTTAAGAAGAAATTTTAATTTTCTTACTTTTATTTTTTCTCTCTCTTATCTATTTAATTTCATTAATCTAATTCTAAACAAAGATATTTTGCCTCATTAAAGAACCTCAGGAGTTTTTTCTCAATAATTACCCTCTTAAAGGGACCGTTCACTTATTTGGGTAATTTCAGGGTAAATTTCTTGCTAACTCAGGTTTTTCTTCTCTTAAATAACTGTCTCTAAGTCAGCATGGCATCCAAGATACTGGAAACCCAGTGGAATAAAAGATTTTAGATCGATATTTTATTCTTCTCAATTCTGAAATAATGCACTTTGACATGAAACCTCCAGGTTGTCAAGTCTCTGATAACAGGAAAAGTCAGTTAAATCTGTTTCTAAATAGTTAAATGAATTTTAGATAATTTGAGCACGGCTGCAGTGTTCACACATAGGGATATATCTGAGAAAGGGTGTTTTCACAAATTGGAAAATATCCGATAAAAGGAGTGTTCATAGATAGAGAAATATCTGAGAAAGGGAGTGTTCATAGAGAAATATATGAGAAAGGGAGTGTTCATAGATAGAGAAATATCTGAGAAAGGGAGTGTTCATAGATAGAGAAATATCTGAGAAAGGGAGTGTTCACAGATAGGGATATATCCGATAAATGGAGTGTTCATAGATAGAGAAATATCTGAGAAAGGGAGTGTTCACAGATAGGGATATATCCGATAAATGGAGTGTTCATAGATAGAGAAATATCTGAGAAAGGGAGTGTTCGCAGATAGGGATATATCTGATAAAGGGAGTGTTCACAGATAGGGATATATCTGAGAAAGGGAGTGTTCATAGATAGGGATATATCTGATAAAGGGAGTGTTCACAGATAGGGAAATATCTGATAAAGGGAGTGTTCACAGATAGGGAAATATCTGTAAAGGGAGTGTTCACAGATAGGGATATATCTGATAAAGGGAGTGTTCACAGATAGGGATAAATCTGATAAAGGGAGTGTTCACAGATAGGGAAATATCTGATAAAGGGAGTGTTCACAGATAGGGATATATCTGATAAAGGGAGTGTTCACAGATAGAGAAATATCTGATAAAGAGAGTGTTCACAGATAGGGATATATCTGATAAAGGGAGTGTTTACAGATAGGGATATATCTGATCAAGGGAGTGTTCACAGATATTTAATTATTTAATTTTGATTTTGCATTTTTAGTAGATATAATTGATAATATTATTACATTTAATCCGTATAGCACGTATTACGTCATTAAAACTTCAGCCAATAGCAGTGTAGAATACTGGTCACGTGATTTCAATCTGTATCACGTGACAACAATACTGCACTGTCATTGGCTGAAGTTCTGGTGACGTAATACGGACTATATGGGCTATATATAATATTATTATCAATTACATCTATTCAATATGTAAAATCAAAATTAAAAAATTATAATAGGAGCAAACCTGAGATTCTCAGGCTCCTGTGGTATATGATCGTTTTCATATTGGTTTCGTATTTGGTGAATATGATCTGTTTAATACTACAACTTTTATACAAAATGCATATATAGGAATTTTCGTATAAATTTAACACAGTTTTATATCCATTTCTCGAGACGGAAGCATCAGATAGATGTCTTATATGTATCACTCAACGCCTGAGATTCTCAGGTTTCATCCTATACCCCCTTGCATTTTTCCTTTACAGTCTCTTTAATGGCTACACACAGGCACAAATTTTCAGTTGGAAGGCAACTAAAGGATTCGCAAATTCTTGGAAAATTTAACATTAAATGTAAAATAAGAGAAAGGTCACCAAAAATGACATCATTAAAGGGAGTGACCAGCAATGTATGGCAGTTGAATCAAGCATGTAGTATTGTGCAGGCATTTAGGATTCTTATTAGACATATAAAACGTTTTAATGATGTATAATAACCGAGTTTGGGTGCAACTTCAACGTTCAAAATCATCCATTTGGGTGGTTACGTTTTGAGAATCTATTTTTTTTTAATTATTAAATAACATTGACAAAATATAATAAAAATTCTACAATAAACTGATGGCATTAATAGAAACAGGTTGAGAAAATATAATTTAACTCTTATAATCGAAAATGAGTAATCTTATTTAGTTATTTGTTCTTGCAATGTCTCATTGTTCACAAAATTTTTCTGTAGATTTCCTGAAATTATTAGTGAAAAGACGACATTTAAAGAAATCTGCGAACAAATTCGTAAAGAATCAGAAACATGATATAATGATGGAAAAGAAATATTTAATTCTAACATTGCAGATTTATTGACAAATTTCTTTTTAGAGATATGTTCCTAAACATCTACTTAGGTTACTGTATAATTTTTTTTAACATTTTTCGTCGTCGTTATTTATTAATTAAAAAGATTGATTTTCTAAACGTAACCATGCCCAAATGAATGATTTTGAATGTTAACTTTGCTCTCAAACTCAGTAATTATACATCATTTAAACATTTTTTATGCATCAAATGAATCAATTCAATTACTGTACATTGCCGGTCACTCCCTTTAATCCTCTTATAGATTGACGAACTAAGATATACTCAATCCAATTTTTAAAAAAATCGATTTAAAAAAATCAATTTTTGAAAAAAAGAAAAAAAAATTGAAATTTTTCTAGCCGTTTTTTTTGCGTAAGCGTGCTTTTTTTCAGTGTGAGGAGAAACTGGTAATTTAAAAAAACATTATTAAGATAATAATTTTAAAATGTTCATTAAATAAAGTATTGTAAAAATGGCGTGATAATTCTTGATGTTAAGCAACATTTAGCAGTGTTTTATAGATTGTAAAAGTATTTCCATGTTTGATGTCCATTGTAAAAAAATTTGATTTCTCTAAAACATACTTTTTACAGGAATTTTACTATGACAAGGTGTTTATCATTTAATTTCAGATTTTAGGATTTACACTTTTGTAAGAAACTATAACTTCCCTCTTTTACTTTTATTGTTAGTTAAACCTCCAACTTCTTCTCTTCGTACATGGTTTAATGATAAAAATTTGAGATCTTTTTGTTTGCAAAAACTTTTAAAATCGAAATTTAATTATCTTGACCGTCCATAACCCTTCCCTTGGGTCATTTGAGGTCAAACACAAAATTTGGACATGATCAGTTCAGGGGTCATTTGAGGTCAAACACAAAATTTGGACCCGATCAGTTTAGCCGACTTTAAAAAATCGGAGCCGCCCAATTGAGTTTATTATCCCTTGGTTTGGCATTGATAGTTTATGAAATTGTGTCCGTGTTGGCATTGATAGCTGTCACGATCGTGCTCATTGGTTTGGCATTGATAGTTTACAAGCCTGTGTCCGTGTTGACATTTATACGTGATAAGATGGTGCCCATTGTTTTGGCATTGATAGTTTACGAGATCGTGTCCAGTTTTGACAATGACAGTAAAGTGAAATTGAGTTGTACCTGGATAGATACGGGTTCGAGAAACCCTTATGGAGTAGGGTATTTACTACAGATGAACTTATCTTACAGAAGAATATTTATTTTCCATTGATCATTTTAACAAGATTAGTAAATTTCTCTAAAAACAGAGTTTGTTCAGCCATAAACATGGCTATATTCAACTAATCTATGCGTGAAAAATTACAGCGGAAAGAATACTTTGTTCTTTGAAAAACAATTTTAGAGTGATTAATCACAAAACACCCCTTGGATCCCTTGGATCCCTAGTCCAATAATTTCCAAATTTCTTTTTACCTATTAAGTCAGGGGCGGCTTATGATAATTGCCAGAGGGTGGGAATTAATTAAGATATTACGCCGAAATTTTTTTTATCCCCCCCTGGATTTTTTTTACGGGGAATATGGTCAATTTTTCCCAAAACCATGACTAGCTGGGGGGTGGAAGGTGGAAAATTTGTAACCAAGATTTAGATTTTGATAATAAAAATCTTTATTTAAAGTGAAGAAGTGGCGATGCAGGCAAAATTTTTTTTAAAATCTATTCTTAAAAGTCCAAATCAAAGGGCGAGAGAAGGTGCCCGCGGTCTTTCTTCTTGTATTCTTAGTTTTTCCAGGGGGATGTCCCCCCCCCCCCACCAGCCGCCTTTGTTTCAAAATAACAACCTAGCAGGCTAGCTATGATTGCACTAAAAGAAAGAAAGCCATAAAACGTCCACATAAAAAATTGCAAGGCCTAAAGTTTTAAGATTTTGAACTTTTATTTTAATGGGTAGCTTGAATGATATCATTTTCTTGATAAGGTTAGATTATGACAATATCTGGTCCAAACCAAGCGTCATGACAAAAACAAATTTTGGATTATAATGTTTCTAGAAAATGTGTTTTTGACAGATTTGCTTCGTGGTTAGACCTTAAATCTTTAAAGTTAAAAATATTTTTCAGAAAAGTTAATAAAATTCTTGTTTCATTTCATAAGATGCATAAAGATGCATTTAAAAATTTCCAAAACAAACAAAACTTTCCGCGGTGAAAACTTTTGAATAATTGGAATCGATTTTAATCTTTTCTGTAGTAAAGGGACTATTTCTGTCATTTTGATTTAGCTTTAACGTAAAGAGTTATTAATTGTTGGATTCACAAGTCTACAAAGGTTATTTCATCTGAGCTCCAATGACGAAGATATCGTCGTTTTCTTAAAAAAAACTATATTCTGTCAATTTCCTTACTTGTCTCTGATACACAAATCGGCAAGTGTCTTTTATAGAAAACCGCAATTGTAAGGTAACAATAGTTAAATAGAAAAACAAGGATATCTTCATCATTCCAAACAAAGGTTTGCAGGGTAGCTATGTGAATCGGAACGTAAATTTTTTAGACAATATTTTTCTAGAAACTGATACTTCAATACTTTAGTTTTTAGATAACTAAAAAGCAAACACGGCAAAACCTCATATTTGTGTACAATGTCTTATAAACAGTAAAGGGTCTGTAACCGTAATTTTAAGGTACCTTCCATTAAAAGTGAGAATACTCGATTCACAATGGTACCCTTTAAAGTTCGACCTGTCTAGGATGTCGGACATATCCTTAATAATCTACTAAAATGCCTAATTTTGATTGCTAAGCTGTGGTGTTAATGAAATATCATTAGTTACTTTATATAAATGGCAAAAAATAAAAATTTCCTTTTGAATGTTTGAAATTTGAAAGGCGCGGATTGCCAACAATTATAAGCTGTAAAATGTAAAAATCTGAAAGAAAGAAAGGAAAACAAAGATTTACTTTTAAACTTCGGAAGAAACAAATGTTTCTCATTTTATATATTGCAAACCAAGATCTTTCCCGCGATATCTTAATCGAGGAGATTTAGAAGCTACACAGAATATCAGATTAGAAAAATACAGGGTGAATCAAAAAAAGTGTGATTAGCGGTGCCTGGTGCAAATCGTACCTTTTTTTGTGCAACTTTCCTGTATGGTGTTTTTTCAATATTTTTTGAAAATTTTTATTTTTTTGGTATTCCATGCAACGGCCCGAAAAAAAATCCGCAAACCTTTTTTTCTCTTAAAATCAAAAGTTCAGAAAAAGAAAAAAGTGTATTTCAATTATTTTAATCGAAATCTACAATTTTATAAAGATTGAATCACAGAAAATTCGCAAAATTGTATTAAGAAAATTTTCAACTTTCAGTTAAAGCTTAATTTTTCAGGAAAATTTGTTTTTCAATGGTTCTTCAGGTTTCAACTGAACAGCATATATTCAAAACTTTAGAATATACAAAGAAGAAAGGAACTAGAGAATTTAAATAACTTTTCCTGAAAAATTAGCCCAGAACTGAAAATTACGAATTATCTTTTTTCAATTTTGCAAATTTTCTGTGATTCTGTTATTCAATCTTTATAAAATTTTATTTTGATAGAAATAATTTGTATACACATTTTTAATTTTCTGAACTTTTGATTTTGAGAGAAAAAGTGTTCGTGAATTTTTTTTTGAGCCATTGGAATACAAATTTTTTGTTCAAAAATATTGAAAAAAAACACCATACAGGCGCCGCTAATCACACTTTTTTTGATTCACCCTGTATATTTCTGCCAATATCTGCTAAATTAATCCGCGAGTTAAGAGGAAAACCGTAGTTGAAAATTATCAATTTTCAAAAAGAAAAAATATATTTTTGTCATCATAGAGTAATATTCTATGGTCATATTTAATCAGGATTGGCTCTGTAGCATCGCCATGTAACTTTAAATGTAATTTTAAAATGACATTTCATTTGAAGAGTGGCATTCATTTATGCGCCTAAATATTATACTTTAAACCTTTGAATTATCAAGGATAACGAGGGGAGGAAGGCCAGCCACAAAAATTTCTAGTCCGAGCCACAATTATCTCATTTTCTCGTCCGAGTCACCTCTAAATCCTCGTCCTTCCAATGTTATTTTTTTAAAAGTATCTAGTCCTCCAAGATAAAACTATTTTTAAAGAATTGGGCCACGTTATAGGGCAAAATTGAAATATTGAATTTTAGTAAATCGAAAAGAATAGTTTCAATTGAATTAAAGTTTTCGAGTTCTATGTCCTTAAAAATGTTCACCTTTTTACGCGCATTTTCAGATATTCTTGGTGTAGAATGCGGAAAATAATTCTGAAATTATATAACTTTAATCTTATTTCTTAATTATAGTGAAAACCATAGATTTTTTTCCGAGGAAAATGATAGGCTTAGGTTTGTCAAATATTTTTCTATATTCCATATCGCGAAGAGGTAGGGCATTACAGAGGCACAAGAGTTTTAAGTTTTACCTAAATAAAGTTTCAAATCATTCTCATGTCTCTTAAGATTTGAACATGGTGTTAATTATTGTAATACTTTAGTCTATCCATATTTTATGCCCTAACGTGGCCAGATTTGTTAAGGATAGTTCGGTCTTCAAGAATTAGAAACTTTTCAAAACATAATAAACGAAGGACGAGGATTTCGATGTGGTTCGGACGAGAAAATGAGGAGAATGTGGCGCGGACGAGAAGTTGTTGTGGCTGGCCTTCCTCCCCTCGGATAACAGACTTATCCTCCAGTAATATATTCATTTACAGAAATACTTGTAATTGCTGAATACTTTGCTTGGAAGCTGTTTTAAAATATAATTCTATTCTTAGCATATATTATTAACCTGTTCATCCCTACTCTTAAACTTTGTTAAAAAGTTGAATCGGTTAAAAATGTTGCTTAAAGAGTGGGTTAAAACTACATTCTTTACTTATGCTCGTGATAAAACTGTATCCAAAAAGTCTCGAAAACACTTGGAGAAGTAAATTCCTGGTAATATTGGCATTTCTCCCTGGTAATTTCTGGCTAAAGGTAAATAAATAGTTAATTTTTACTTTATTAAACCGTATTGGACCCTAATTTGAAGCAACAGAATATTTAATTTCAGTTTCTATGATCAAAATTAATATATACAGGGTGTTCTAATAAACATGGGAACTTGGTGAAGATTTTGAGATCGTCGTTAAAAATGATTTTGTATTTCGTACATTGATGTATGGAGTTTAGTTTCTTTATGTTCTGATTGCAAACTGTTGTACAATGTACACTTATGTTTAAAAGAAACGAAATTTAGTTTTTTACCAGATGTAGTTTTCTTGTGAATTTAGAAATCAGATAATGCTAATTCTTAACAAAGACAATCTCAAAGGCGTCACTCATTTCCATGTTTTTTGAAAGGCCCTTTATTTTGCAAATTATTACAGCTTTCTACTAATCATAAGCAATGCATTATATATGCTCTGATATGCATTTCTCCATTATGAGATGTCATTTTAATTAATTGCAACAATATGTATCATCAAATATTAAAATGTTAAGATGAAACAAACATAAAATCCATGTAACCACTAATTCATTTTGTCCATCTGCACTTTTCAGATAGATTCACATAGATTTAACTTAATCTGTAGGTTACACTCTTCAGACATTCAAATATATTTAAATATATTTGAACATATCTAATATGTGGTCAAATTATGCATAAATATACTGGTACACATTAATGACCTCGTAGCTTCTCTAACTTTGGTTTGAAGTACAAATAAAAAATCAGAAATGAAAAATCTGTTTGGTTTCCTATACTTGAGAAAGAAAGCGCAAATTTTTGCTTTCGTTGCGCGAAAAAATAGCACTTTGCGCAATCATTTGCAAACTTCATTTCGCGCAAAATTGCGCTATTTCTCTTTTGCGTTATTCTGGTTTGCGCAATTTTGCAATGATTACTTGCCTAAAACTCTATTTTGCAACCTGATGCATGATGGCACACTGCAAATCAAGATGTGCACGATCTTTCTAAGTTTCAGTGTTGTCTTTATCTAAGTGGACCTTTGATATTTCAATCCTAAACTATGCATCAATTTCAATTTATAAATTTCTAGTTTCTGTTTTATTTATGTTTGAAGATTTTGTAAAAGTAACCAATTGAGATCAGAATCATGTATTAACACATTTTTATGCATTTTTGAATAAACCTTCCCTTGTTTAATAATTTCATGGAACTGTAAATTTTGGTCAATTTGTATTAACATGTATTGCGCAATCCGTCCGGTTTTGCGCAAATTACGCAAACAAAATGCGCTCAGAGACCACCTGGAGAAAAGGGCGGGGTTTCAAGCTAATATAACCTCCTAGCTCATGGTCAACATAGAAGTACTAAGAGGGTTTGAGTAATTCAAACCTGCTAGCTCATGATACTATTTATATATGTATGTATATCTTTGTGTGTGAATGCATTTTTATAAATAATAATGATAATGATGTATTCACCAATAAAAAATAATAATAATAATAATTATATCGTCACCAATTAAAAATGATAATAATAATAATTATACCTTCACCAATTGAAAATAAAAATGATAATAATAATAATATAAAAAAAGACAAAGAGACCTGTACACTGTACAGTATAGATTTAATTGGCATTTTTCAATTATCCGATATCAACTAAGGTTTTAAGCCGTCTCTTCACTTCCTTGTTTTTTTTTTGCGGGGGACAACCTGTACTTACATTAAAAAAAAATTTGAAAAAAAATTTCGATTTTTATTTAGCCTTTAACACCTCCCGGCCACCCATTAGTGTCCACATAAAATTTCAAGTTTCAACCTAATCTGTCCAGCCGTTTGGCCGGCTATACGCAATGTATTATATACGAATGTATATTAAAGATAATACAATACAACTCTATAATAATTCTATACAGATTGTACTTTGACCTAAACTATGCTCTTCTGGACCAAAAAGGATTTTGCCAAATACTGCAAGAGAAGAAAAATTTACATGACATGACCCAAACCCTAGTGACACTTCAAAGATGGACCGCTCTTAAAATTGCGTTGATTTCTATGTTAAAGAATTATATATTTTAAAATATAAAAATATTGCAACTTTACGCCTTTGTCCAAACATGAATAAATGATTAAAGAAGTCGAATCTCTCAAATCCAGATTATACAGGAAATGATCTGTTTCTGTGCAGAAAGTCTCGGAATCTATAAACATTCAGGCAAAGTCATGTCTGGGGAAAGTTCTTAAAACCCCCTGAAATCAATAGATTTTACTTGTCCGGGGGGAGGGCTTAGCACCCATAGCCCCCCTGACTACGCCCCTGTTCGTATAAACTAGCATGACGGACGGATTAGGCCTTGGTTCGTTTATTTAAAAATATTCATGGTTCAATGTTCAAGAATATTCTAAGAAGTTAAAAAAATTTCATAAGTGTTCATTCAAAACATTTGCTTTTTTTACACTAAGTCGAATTTTACCATGGAAGAAAATAAATGAAAAAAAAACATTCGTTTTTATTGAACTCTGAAATGTTTAGATCGTTCCTAAATTTGAAGGAACTCTGAAATGTTTAGATCGTTCCTAAATTTGAAGGAACTCTGAAATGTTTTGATCGTTCCTAAATTTGAAGGAACTCTGAAATGTTTAGATCGTTCCTAAATTTGAAGGAACTCTGAAATGTTTTGATCGTTCCTAAATTTGAAGGAACTCTGAAATGTTTAGATCGTTCCTAAACTTGAAGAAACTCTGAAATGTTTAGATCGTTCCTAAATATGAAGAAATTCTGAAATGTTTAGACCGTTCCTCAACTTGAAGGAACTCTGAAATGTTTAGATCATTACTAAATTTGAAGGAACCTTGAAATGTTTAGATCGTTCCTAAATTTGAATGAACTCTGAAATGTTTAGATCGTTTCTAAATTTTAAGAAACTCTAAAATATTTTGATCATTTCTAAATTTTAAGGAACTCTGAAATGTTTAAATCATTCCTAAATTTGAAGGAACTCTAAAATATCTAGATCGTTCCTAAATTTGAAGGAACTATGAAATGTTTAGATAATTCCTAAATTTGAAGGAACTCTAAAAAGTATAGATCGTTCCTAAATTTGAAGGAACTCTATAATGTTCAGATCATTCCTGAATTTGAAGGAACTCTAAAATGTATAGATCATTCCTAAATTTGAACAAACTCTGAAATGTTTAGATCGTTCATAAATTTGAAGGAACTCTAAAATATTATAATCGTTCCTAAATTTTAATTGGAACTCTGAAATATTTTGATCATTCTAAATTTTAAGGAACTCTGAAATGTTTAGATCGTTCCTAAATTTGAAGGAACTCTGAAATGTATAGATCGTTCCTAAATTTGAAGGAACTCTGAAATGTTCAGATCGTTTCTAAATTTGAAGGAACTCTGAAATGTATTGATCGTTCCTAAATATGAAGGAACTCTGAAATATTTAGATCGTTCCTAAATTTTTAGGAACTCTGAAATGTTCAGATCGTTTCTAAATTTTAAGGAACTCTGAAAAGTTTNAAGGAACTCTGAAATATTTAGATCGTTCCTAAATTTTTAGGAACTCTGAAATGTTCAGATCGTTTCTAAATTTTAAGGAACTCTGAAAAGTTTTGATCATTTCTAAATTTGAAGGAACTCTGAAATGTTTAGATCGTTCCTAAATTTAAAGGAACTCTGAAATGTATAGATCGTTCCTAAATTTGAAGGAACTCTGAAATGTTCAGATCGTTTCTAAATTTGAAGGAACTCTGAAATGTTTTGATCATTCCTAAATTTGAAGGAACTCTGAATGTATAGATCGTTTCGAAATTTGAAGGAACTCTGAAATGTATAGATCGTTCCTAAATTTGAAGGAACTCTGAAATGTTTGAATCATTCCTAAATTTGAAGGAACTCTAAAATATCTAGATCGTTCCTAAATTTGAAGGAACTCTGAAATGTTTAGATCGTTCCTAAATTTGAAGGAACTCTGAAATGTTTAGATAATTCCTAAATTTGAAGGAACTCTAAAAATCTATAGATCGTTCCTAAATTTGAACAAACTCTGAAATGTTTAGATCGTTCCTAAATTTGAAGGAACTCTATAATGTTCAGATCATTCCTGAATTTTAAGGAACTCTAAAATGTATAGATCATTCCTAAATTTGAACAAACTCTGAAATGTATAGATCGTTCCTAAATTTTAAGGAACTCTGAAATCTTTAGATCATTCCTAAATTTGAAGGAATTCTAAAATGTTTAGATCATTCCTAAATTTGAACAAACTCTGAAATGTTTAGATCGTTTCTTAAATGTTTATTGTTCCTAAATATCAAGGATCTCTGAAGTGTTTTTATCGTTCCTAAATTTGAAGAAACAATGAATTGTTTAGACTGTTCCTAAAATTGAAGGAACTCTGAAATGCTTACATTGTTCCTATAATTGAAGGAACTCTGAAATGCTTAGATCGTTCCTAAAATTAAAGGAACTCTGAAATGCTTAGATCGTTCCTAATTTGAAGGAAGTCTGAAATGTTTAGATCGTTTCAAACTTGAAGTAACTGCAAAAGAAGCAGCCAGGGACAAGATGATATGGTTATGTCGGTAAAAGTTCGAAAAATGTTGAAACATAAAAACATTAATCCACCAATTGCTATCTTAAAATTAAAATCCACCAATGAAAATTGAATATAATCTATTGTTTAAATTTTTTATCAAGCCCGCGGTAGTACACACATGATGTAGCGTGTAGGAAGGACAGATTATAAAAAGTTATTCTTATTAAAATATAAGTGATTTCAAGCTGCAGGAAATTCTTGAATAAGTGCAATCAAAATATTTTGTTGAATGTTTGTTGAATTTTACAGAAACTTTTAAATTAAAAATCTTATTTTTCCATACATAGAGTCAAGAGTGTTAAAAATTTTAAAAATTGTTAAGTTTCTAAAATTTCTCCTCGCAAATATTTCTACACTGACTACACTAAACCTGCTAATTATAAGGTATACAATACAGTCTACAGGATCGTCTACCTCATTTAACATCTGAAAAATGTGGCTCATGGCTGCGGAAGATAAAAAGCCAAAATGTGGCATGGAAGGGAAGATTTTGTGGATTATGGCCGGTCGCTTGTCTTCCCCAGCTCCTATTATGATTTTTGATTTTGGTCCAAACGAACGTTGATCCCAATAACCATTAGTCCAATCGATAAAACACCTATTTTACATAATAAAGTCGTCTTTAAAAGTCCTCAAAATGAAAGATAAATAGAAAACCGCGGCATTATAGGCAAAATGCGCAGTATTTCTAATAATATTTAAAAAGTTTTAAAGCAAATGGCAGACAAACATTAACAAACGATTTACCAATCCCCAAGAGCTATTTTTTAGACTACTATGCATTGAGTTTTTACAATTCTGAAGGGGGTTGTAACCCCACCACATTCAATAAATCCTGTATAACTTAACCAGCTCATGCAATATGCTACAGTTTGAAATATAAATAGAAAGCATATCTGGTAATTTCCTTGAGAACTGCAAAAATCATTCTTTTGGAAAATGCCAATTCTTTTGAGGCAACACATTTTTCAATTATCTTATTTTAAGAGAAGATATTTTAACAAAATGGAGACTGAAGGTTTATCGGGAGGCCTGTATGATAATGAACAAATGAAACTTTTAGAACAGGTATTATTCGATTGTTAGTTAAAATTCTTAACTAGTTTTTTTTTATATCATGACGCAACTGTTATTTGGGTCAGTCCTAGAGAATGATTATGGACCCCCCCTCCCCGAGCCAAGCGCTGCGGCCAAACTTGACATTTTATGTACATTTTTATATGAATGGGGAGGAGGGTCTAAAAATCTTACTCAAAGAAATTGCATTTTTTTTATGGGGGGGGGGGGGTCTCAGAGACTAGAGGGATATGCCCCCCTGCCCCCAAGTTTTCGTGATAAGCTAATTTTCAGGATTTTTCCTCGGAATTTGAACATATGAAAGAAGAAATGGATGAGCTGGAAGATGAAATTGAAAGGTATTTAATTAGAAATATCGTCTTTACTGACCAAATCTCCATGTGTAGTTAATCAATTATGATTCAAGATTTAAATTATTTGAATACTAGGCTTTAAGGGCGCTTCGCCGTCCATCTTTTATTGCAATTGTGAACATTTGCTGTTTGTATACTTTGTAAAACTAAAACAAATAAAACTTTCACGGATTTTCAAAAATCGGATTTTGTTAAAGGCAGATTTTTGAAAATTAAATCATCCATAAGCCTTTCCTGGGATCACGAGAGTTCCCACAAAAAGTTTGGGCCCGAGCGGTTCAGCCATTTTTACGTTTATTGGATACAAACAATCAGACAGACAACCAGGCAAAGTATGTATATAGATTTGTCGTAAAAACTATTAGACGACTGACATATCAGAAATCGGCATTAAGTATTTGTAAATTCACAATGCCTGGAAAAATCTCTTATTAAATTGCGCATTTTTCTTAGATGTTACATAGATTTTGTCGTAAACTATTTTTTTTTAGATATTACCAAGAGAAAGCTGGAGAGGATCGTGAAGGATCTATCCGTGAGCCTAGTCTGATCCTCTGCTGGTTTATTGTCGGAGTTGTAACAGTTTACGTTATATTCCTTGGATTTCAGGGGACTGTTCCCAGTATTATCAAGGATGAATTATGATATTTTATTGAAAACTAAATTTTTATTAATATTTACCAGGGGTTTATATTTGGGTGAAAATCATATCAATGATACCCTTTCTCAAAAATCTTTCTTTCTCAAGCTCAATTTGGTAAACAAATTATTTCATAAAAAAAATACATTTTATGGGGCAAAATTTGTCTTCAAGAAATCTTGTAAAATCATTACAACTTCCAACTTATACAGAAGAAGGGGGGTATAAAACAAAGTTATAGCCCTACTTTTGATGTATTCTTTTATTAAACGTTAAAGAACTGAGCCAAAGATTTATTTCACCTTTATCTGAAACATTGTGTTAATGTTCATTTGTAGTCTGGATAAAAACTGATCTAAAAATATGACAAAATGATCAAGAATTAATCATGATGCTTTACATGAAACAAAATGTTTAAAATTTTATCACTATTTTGCACAACCTTACAATATCTAAAATTGACCCAAAGTCTCAAAAAATGTGTTACCTTGACCCGAACTATACAATGCTGACTTTCTGACTAAACTAATTTCAGAAATATAAACAACATGGCAGGTGTAGCAGCTAAAGCGTTTACCGGGCTGACCGGACTTAAAGTAGCAGTGGTGAGTTAAGAAATAAAACTTCAAAAAATTAGTTAAAACTTAATTAATTAATTAATCTGTCAATTTTTCTACCTAATATATCCACACTCTTTAAATTCGAACATATAAAACAGATTAAAATAATATTTCTAGAAGCCTTAGCTTTGGTTTAATTCATAAATAAGTTTTTTTTAGGTTATTTGTTGATTGATAGGTTGGTTGTTTGTTTGGTTAAATTGGACTGTTGGTCGTTTGGTTAGTTGATTGGCTATTTGGTCCACTGGGTCGTTGGTTGGTTGGTTTATTATTCGTTTGTTTGATAGATTGATTGATAAAAATATTTCCTAGAACCCTACTCACACACTCGGAGTATTGTACAGCAAGACACTGCGTGCGCTTGCAAAGGAAACTCAGAGAATCAGTTGATTGGAAAGATTAATAACATTTTGTCCTAAAGGGGGGGGGGGTATTTAAAAAGCATTTAATATAATTGTTATTAAGTTTTCACATAAAGACTATTTCTAAACTATGCTAAGTTTAGAAAGACTAAATAGCTATAAGCTGCTTGAAAGAATCAATGAACTGCGGAAACCAGAGTATGTATTTTCCTAAAAAATCATTTCATCCTTTAATATTGCTGAGAAACATCTTGACTGATTCTCTTTGGTCCCTGTAGATGCCTGCTGAGTACCCGTACAGGAAGCAGACTGAAACCCTGGTTGTTCAGAGAGCAGATATTATCAAGAATACTCCAACTATTATGGAGGAACAGAATCAATTTCAAAATAAACTTGTTTTAAGGGAGTGTCTGGCTAGATATGGTTGTTAAGCTTAGAATGTAGTATTGTAGATACATTTTATAGGATTCATTTGAGACCTATCAGATGTTTTCACGGTGAATTTTTGTTTAGCAAGAGCGCAAATTTAATCTTTAAAATCCTCATAGATTGTCCATTTTTGGAGTGATGATTTTGAGAATTGGATTTATATTTTAGTCAACGCTGATTATTCCTTGAGGAACTAAACTGTTTTTTACTTAATTTTCTCTTTAGATTTATAGTTGTTTTCTATTATAGTGGGCCGGGTACAAATTCTGTAAGATAAAATATTTTTATTTGTAATTATAATGCAAATATTTTCCTAAAATGTTTGAATTTACTAAAATCTTAATGGATTTTTTCCGGACCACGATACAGAAACCCAAAATGTTGCGGACTCAGATCCTGAGCACTGCTTGACGCTTGTGTCTTAGTTTTAATTTGGAGATTTTTTTTATTCCATTTTGACAGTTTTGAACAGTGCCTAGGATCCGGATCCGTTGGATCCGCAAGATTATTGCTTCCTAGATCCGGATCCGCCAAAAAATTCGAATCCACGGATCCGGATCAAAGGGTCAAAATATCAACCAAAAACTGCAAAAAAATTTACTCTCAAAACTCAAATCTGAAATATTGAAAAAAGAGAGATTTTAAAAATATCCTGATTTCTGAATGGTTCATCAAGTTTTAACATAAAATTAAGCGTAAGAAATAAGAAAAACAAATTGAAAATTCTGCTTTGTTAATAAAATTCAGTAAATTTTAAAGAAATAACCTGGATCCTGATCAATTTTTTTTCCAGTGGGGATCCAGGATCCGGATCCGAATCAAAATTAAATGGATTCTTAGCACTGGTTGAAGTAAAAAAATTATTGCTTCGCACTCTGCAGATTATAAAAATAAAATAATAATTTAATTTTTTTCAATTATTATTTTGATATTTAATGTTGCATACAGGCCGAGCAAAAGATTGGCATGGGACAAATAGAAGAAGTAATTATTCAGGGAAATGTACATTATAAACAGATTATATAGAAGTTTACTTTCTGAATTTTAGTCCCTTAAAATTGTTTTTCTTTTGATCTTGTTTAAATAGTAATTATTATCGAAGTACCGGTAAGTCTGAAAAATATATTGTGACTAAGTTAACTTATCAATGTTTTTCAATGTTTTATCTTTTTAAACATTACAGCTAAGCGTTTATTTTTTTTAATTATCCTTCCCCAGCAGAGCGGGAAAAAATTTAAAATTGGTCAAGAAAAGGCAAGTTTTTGACACTTTTTACCCAAAAACTCCTGTATTCTCCCCCATTTGACGCTTAAAACCCTGTTCTCTTTAATTTTCTTCTAAATAAGCTTTTAAAGTGGTATTAATAAATTACTATGACATAGAAGGATGGGGGGGGCTTTTGACAAAAAATACATCTAAAAAAAATATTTTTAAGGAAGGAAAAAAATTACTTAAGACACTTCTTTATTACTGATTATATATAATCTGGGTTGCAGGCTGAGAATGAGTTGGTTCTGGCGAGAAATATTCTTGAATGGAGAGCTTGGGAGCCCCTGGCTGAGAAGGCCCCTAAGGATCAGTGGAAGTGGCCCCTGTAAACTGTAAATTTAGTCCTTTCCCACCCAATAGCGTCAGCTGAACATTTTTTGACGTTATTATTATAGTTTATTCTAGTTATGTTTATTTCAGAACAAAGGATCGGTTTTGACTTCCAAAAGCTTTGGCTCACAGAGACACAAACTAAAGGTATTTAAAAAAAACTCAGATCGGAACTATTGGTGAAAAGCTCAATCAGTGAAAAAAAATCCGCTGACTTATAATTTAGTGAACTCTCATTGGTCGATTTTTCAATATTTCGTGAACTCTCCCTGTTCGATCGGTCAATGTTTCCAACAGGCCAGAAGTTTTAACTGAACCTCTGATCTTTTTCTTTAAAAATCGTAAAATGTACCTTCTATTATGATATTGTTGATAATAATTTTACAAATTAGAAAGCTTGATTTGTCTGTCACCTGTCTGTCTGTTTTTTTTGGATGTCTGACCATGACTCAAAACCCCACTGGACCGATTTGGCTCAGTGGGGAACTCATGAGAGCGATAATGTTTTAGCTCAAGGTTAAAAGTTTTGAAATGAGTGAATTGACAATTTAGTTACCAGGCAATAACTTGGGAAGATATTTGTTATTGTTCATTAAAAAGTACTATTTTTGTATTTTAGGATACTGCGCGCTCATCTTCTATTGTAACTTTCATTTTTTGCTCAATCTTTCACCATTTTTTCTTCAATGAAACAATAATAATAATAATCTTGCTGAGTTACAATATTTTTGGATACAATTTTTTGTATTTCTGAGCATCCATAAACCTTCCCAGGGGTCACGTGAGGTCCCACAAAAAGTTTGGGCCCAATCAGTTGAACTGATTCGACTTTTATTGGTTACAAACAAACAAACATACAAACAGACTGACAGATAAGCAAAGTATATATAATATATATAGATTCAAGGGTGAGGAGAATGACTGTCGAGGATAGAGAGGTTTTACGAGAGGTGTGGGAGGGACGGATACCAACAGTATTCAATCTTGCACAGGAGGATATTCAGGTAGGATATCCAATAGGTATGATATCCAGTAGGTATGATATCCAGTAGGTAGGATATCCAGTAGGTAGTATATCCAGTATGTAGGATATCCAGATTTAAAATTCAGTGATGGTGATGGACCAAACTTCTGTACTCTGTAGAGTAAAAAAGTAGATGTTAGTTCCACATTTATTGAAAATATATTTCGGTCTGGGTTGACCCTCGTCAGTCCTTGAGATTGTTTCTTCACAAAGATTAAAAACAAACTGTGTGTAGAATATCCAGTATGTAGGATATCCAGTAGGTAGAATACACATTAGGTAGGACATCTAGTAGGTAGGATATCCAGTAGGTAGAATATTTAATGTAGGATATCCAGTAGGTAGGATGTTCAGTAAGTGGGATATTCAAGGTAGGATATCCAGTAGGTAGGATATCCAGTAGGTAGGATATCTAGTAGGTAGAATATTCAGAAAAAAAAGTATTTATTAAAAGAATTATAAAAGCTAAAATAGCCATTTTAAATCTTTTTTTTATGTTCTCTTGTTCAAGGATAATGAAGCCCCTGATCCGTTCTATCTGCTCATTCCTCGTATGTCCTACCTACCCCTGGCTACTGTTAAGGTCAGTAAAATATATATATCATATATATAAAAATCTACCATAGTTTGCATTTTGGAAATAAATAATAATGTTAAATTATCAAATTTGTTTGTCAAATTATCAAATTTGTTTGTCAAAGTATCAAACTTGTTTGTCAAATTATCAAATTTGTTTGTCAAATTATCAAATTTAACAAATTTACGGCGGAACTTAAATTTACTGTTTTCGTTACAGTATAGCCTACAGGTCAGGTTACTTTGCTTTCAGGTTGATTGTTGATAATAATAAGAATACCAAATTTACAGGGGTATATATTTTCTTTAAACACCTTGCCATAATCCCCCCTCAGAATCACCCCCCCCCCCACCGGCCAGAGGGGGGGGAATCGCGCAGAGAGGGGTTAGTTCATAAAAAATGTTATTTTTAGAATGAAAAACTTGATTATTTGATATTCTTATTTATACCTTTGCATTCTGCATAGATACATATGCTTGTAATATTTGGATTAAAAAATATATATTATTAATAGGTAAAAATATATTATTACTAGGTAAAAATATATTATTAATAGGTAAATAATAGTATTGGTAAAAATATATTACTATCGAGTAAAATATATTATTTATAGGTAAAAAAATACTTCTCAAAGTATGTTGGAACGGATGCTAGCCAGGATTCTAATATGGAAATATGGTTCGATTATAAAGGTAAATATTTCAATAATTACTGCTTAGGATCTGGATCCATTGTATCTGCTAAAGTCTAGTGGTCCATTTAATTCCATCTGATCAATCCCAAATGTTGATTGATTGATATTAGGGGCAGAAATAAACCATGTTATTATTGTTAACAATTGGAGGTATAATGTCAAGTTGTAGAAAAAATACCATACTGCAGAATGTATATTGAAATTGAGTGTTTATTTTTCTGTATATAATAATTTATCTTTTAACACCCCAAATGCAGTACACGTACACAAAAACTTGTCAAAGTTCACAATGACATATAAAATGTACTTTCATGCCCCTAAATTTACTTTCAACCCCGATCCCATTTGGGATCAGAAATTGAGTACAGTCTAGATTTGCAACCGGATAGAAGTGGCAAATTAGCATCCAAAAATCAATCAACAATGAAAGAACTTAATAATGCAGAACTACGGGATGAATTAATCCTCCTTGGATAAGATATTATTGATACCAGTGCTTTGTATTCGGATCCGCAACATTTTGGCTTCCTGGATCCTTAATTGGTTCCTTAAAAAATATGGGGATTTAGCATAAAAATAAGCAAAAAAGTAAAAATGATTTGAATTTTTTTTTGTCAAGGTGGTTCCAGGACCCGGATCCGCATCAAAATGATATGGATCCTTACCACTGAATTAAAACCCCTTTGGAGTTGGATCTATGACTGGCAGAAAAAATTATGGATTTTTTTGTTGAAAATTTGTAGATTTAAAAAAAATATTGATGAACTGAATCCAGACAGAGGGGTCCACATAAGTCCATCCAGTACGATCTCAAATGCTAATTGATCTGAAGTGTAGTACACAAAAAAACTTGTTAAAGTTCACAATGACACACAAAGTGTATTTGCATGCATCTAAATGTACTTCAAACCCCGATCCCATTTGGAATAAGAAATGGAATTATATGGTCCCCTAAATCCAGATCAAACTTTCATGTACTTTATCTCGCCAAAAAGAATTCCTGTGACAGAAATAAAAATATAATTTTTGTACTCTAATTATCTTGTGATTTAGGAACTCCTTTAAAATGGCATCATCCAATTGGAGCTCTCTTTGACCTATTCAAGGTATTTCTAAACAACAATTTTATTATTATTAATATATTTTATTATTACAACATGTTTATGGGTAAACATTTCGATATACAATGACATATACACTGCAAACTTTCCTTCATACATATCTACGGTTAAGTTAACCCTAAAATTGAATATATCCAGAATTAAAGCCCTAATGTCATACACTTCAAAAAAAATTTCAAACAGGGAGATCGGGGGGGGGGGGGGGGGGTATAAAAGAAATTTCTAAACCTGGCTTTCTTTTTTCTGATGTAAAATGTTAGAATAATTCTCAAAAAAAAATATTCCGGATTTATATTTTGCGTATTTTAGGGAGGAAACTTGGATAATGATGAAGGACTCCCTTGGAGCCTAAATATTCATTTTTCTAATTTTCCAATCCAAGATCTCGTTCCACTCACCTCCAGGAATTCTATTTTTTAATAAAACTTTGTTTTTCTTCAAAACTGAATCTTATCTTTTTTTTAATCAGATAAGTAAGATACAATATTTATTTCAGATGCTAAATTTGTTTAAGTGTTCAGACATAGCTTAAAAATTATCCAACATTTATGTTTCTTAATTGTTTTAACAATTTTTTTATTTTAAAAGTTTTTATGAGAGATAGTTCCAAATTTTACAACATTTTTTTAATAGTAATGCAGTATTTCAATGTTTCCCACTTTGGGATTCTTGGGGCCCATGGACTCTCCCCCAAGTGAATGTTTTGAAAGGTACCTGATAACCTCTTTATACCTATCTTGCACATAGTATCTGAAACGATACAAACTATAATCTAAAACCCCCTTTATCTGAAACATGGTATATATATATAAATGGTATTTATATCATGCCTGACTACAGGTTATTTAACATAGTATTTACAGGTTATTTACAATCACACATGTTTCATAATTATAAAAATAATATTTTTAGTGAAAATGTGGAATCTCATTTTATGTCGAATATAAAGGTAAAAGATCGAGATACAAATCAAACACTGATTGCTGTCAACTATTGCTGACAGAAGACAACTGATATTTGATGACGGACGACAAATGACTTTCTGAAAAAGGCTGACGGCGACTTTTGATGACTAACATCCATCTGAAGGCGACAAACGACAGACTAAAGGCGATTAACACTGATGAAAGCCAATCGACGACGACATTGAAGAATGACTGACTACTGACAGTATTTATGGTTGACAACAATCAAAGGACAACCGACACCTAAAGACAACAATGGCATACAACTGACGACGGATGTTTATGTCAACTGTGCCTGACAACTGACGAAAGACGACCGCCGACTGACGAAAGACGACCGACGACTGACGAGTGAAGACTGATGTTCAGGAAGCCGATCAGTTGAAGCATGCTGGACGTGTTGTATCAACTATGCAGAAGAAAGATCATCTTCAACTGTGGTCAGGTAGCACCAACTGTGGTCAGGTAGCACCAACTGTGGTCAGGTAGCACCAACTGTGGTCAGCTAGCACCAACTGTTTTGATTATAATAAAAAGATAATTGTCTTAAAACATCATTTAAAAGGGGAATATTTGCAAATTATCTTTTTTAAATACTATGATATGAGTTTTTTCTTTTTTCCCATCTGACAGCCCTTTGTTTTTGAAAAACTTTTTTATAAACGTTATGTTGTAGTTAGAACTGACGAGGGTCAAACCAGACCGAAATATATTTTCATAAAATCTATATTAAAATCTATATTATCTATATTAACTTTATGAGGTTCGGTCCATCATCAATACCAAATTTTAAATCTGTTTCGATTAGTAACCCTATCACGATTTTTCTAATGAGCAGGCCTTGCAAAGTTGGACTAGGGACATGTATCACACTCCCCTATCTCAACTCGAAGGGCAAAATCATAGGGGGGTTGATATTATGAAAAATAACAACCATATTTTCTCATTGCTGCGGCTCAGATAACGTTGTTAAGGGTGAATCAAAACAACCATATTTTCTCATTGCTGCGGCTCAGATAAAGGTGTAAAGAGTGAATCAAAACAACCATATTTTCTCATTGCTGCAGCTCAGATAAAGGTGTAAAGGGTGAATCAAAACAACCATATTTTCTCATTGATGCGGCTCAGATAACGTTGTTAAGGGTGAATCAAAACAACCGTATTTTCTCATTGCTGCTGCTCAGATAAAGGTGTAAAGGGTGAATCAAAACAACCATTTTTTCTCATTGCTGCGGCTCAGATAAAGATGTAAAGGGTACAAATTGTGAATCAGACAATTGATGGTCACATGAAAGTTGGTTAACACCATATGTTTGAAAATTTAAAAAAATAGTTTGAAGTTTTTTTTTTGATCCAGGTTTGCAGAATGACAAGTTTGATCAGTTCTGGGCAATTAACAGAAAATTCATGTTTTCCGGGGAGGAGAACTTCAAACACATTCCTATTCGGTAAAAAAAATTGATTATAGAGAAACATTTTATTTATGATTGATAAAAGATGACAAAAACTTATAAAAACGGATACAAGCTGATAGTAACTGATTACAACTGATCACAAATGAGAAAATCTAAAAAAAAAACTGATGAAAACTGATAAAAACTGATTAAAACTGATGACAACTGATAAAAACTGATTAAATTGAAAAGAACCGATAAAAAACAGATATTTTACTGAAATTTATTTTAAAACCAAATTTTTTTTCGTCAAAGTGATAAAATGTACAACATTATTTTAATAAGCTATATAATAAAACAATACAATCGTAAATATGTTCCCAATTGCCGGCAAAACAGCTTAAACCCAAATGGTCTGACATTTTTTGGACACTCATGGGTAGCCTTGGGGTGAAATAGGCTATAAAAACTAGAATTTATTTTTTTTTGTTTTAAATCAGAATTTTTTTTCAATTTTTTTTTTAAAATACCACGTGCAACGCCGAGCCCATCTGCTAGTATTACATATATTTATAGAAGATTAAAAGTGATATAAATTGCTCAATTTCATTGACTAATTGACTATTAAAATTGCTAGATTAAAATAATAAAATTGAATATTAAGATTGATAAATAATTACAAGTTGAAATAATATAATTAAAATTGATAAAATTTTGACGACTCTACAAAAAAAAAAAAAAAATAAGAAATGGAGTTTAAAAAATGGAAATTAATTAATTTTATTTTGAAGAATAAAAATTATTAAAAATCAATTTAAATGGTGATAAGATTGATTAAAGTTGTTGGACTGATTCAATTGACACAATCTCATACTTCTTGATCCATTAAGTCAAAAAAAGTTCTGTACCTCTTTTCCAATTTTTCTTCCACATCCTCAATAGCCGTTTATTTCTAGGTTCCTGCAGCAAAGTAATCAGAATGTGATTCAGAAACTGGTAAAACCTATCAGGGACATAAACCAGAAATATTTTCTTCAACAAAAATACGCCAAATTCGATTTTTGTTCAGTCAAGAAGAAAAACATTTAATTTGATAAACATGTCACAACTTATCATGATCTAAAATCCCTTAAACTTTTTATATAAGCAAAATAAGTCGTCATGTTATATCCATCCCTCTACATCAACATCGATACCCATTAAATAGCGAAATCAACATTGTTCTTAAACATGACTCCGTTTGCTTCCAAATCCTAGATTAGGGAAAAGAGACCTAGGTAAATTTTCGTCGCCGTTTTTTCGTCATCGTAGATTTTTGATGTCGTACGTACTTGGAAGTTGAATTAAGGGCAGAGGGTCGCTGAATAGTGAAGACATTGATTCTTCAGTTTTCACGTAGAAAAGATGTTTAGAAAATGGAAAGAGATTGAGCAAGCCCCGAAAGGAAACAGTATACATTGCAGGAAATGACTTGTGTAGCACACATTATAGCTTACACAATTTGTACATCTCCATTATTACAATTTAGTTTTTGTTTTGCTTCTGTAGACAGTAAATTTAAGAAACTGTTCACGTTTTCTATTTGGATAAAGATGGATTTATTTTGTCCAGTGATTCTACAGGATCTCTTCTAACATTCCAGGAACTAAAACAGTTGTACTATCCTTCATCTACTCTTCTTACTCAGGTTAATAACAAGATTTTAGGGGACAGGACACACAGGACTAGACATTAGACACTAGACATACAGAACAAGAAGAAACTCCTCTATCTACTCTTCTTACTCATCAGGTTAATACCAAGATTTTAGGGGACAGGACACACAGGACTAGACAGTAGACACTAGACATACAGAACAAGAAGAAACTATGCTTTATCTACTCTTCTTACTCATCAGGTTAATACCAAGATTTTAGGGGACAGGACACACAGGACTTGACATTAGACACTATACATACAGAACAAGAAGAAACTATGCTTTATCTACTCTTCTTACTCAGGTTAATACCAAGATTTTAGGGGACAGGACACACAGGACTAGACATTAGACACTATACATACAGAACAAGAAGAAACTATGCTTTATCTACTCTTCTTACTCATCAGGTTAATACCAAGATTTTAGGGGACAGGACACACAGGACTAGACAGTAGACACTAGACATACAGAACAAGAAGAAACTATGCTTTATCTACTCTTCTTACTCATCAGGTTAATACCAAGATTTTAGGGGACAGGACACACAGGACTTGACATTAGACACTAGACATACAGAACAAGAAGAAACTATGGGGGAAGAAAATTGAAACAAAATTGAATTCTTTTCCCTTTTTTTCTAGTTGTGGGGAAGAAAATTCAAACGTAATTAAAATTTCTTCTTTTTCTAGTTTTCTTAGATAATAGTTTTTTTCTTCTTCTCTCGTTTTACACTTTTTTTTGATTATTCTTTCCTGTTTGGTCATTTTTTGATTAAAGGGAGTGACCGGCAATGTATGGTGGTTGAACTGAGAATGCAGTCTTGTAGAGACATTTTTTAGGATTCATTTAAGACACATAAAACGTTTTAAAGATCTATAATTACTGAGTTTGAATGCAAAGTCGATGTTCAAAATCATCAGCTAATAAGATGTTTAGGAACATATTTTTCAAAAGAAATTTGTCAATAAATCAATGTTAGAATCAATATTGAATTTCTTATTTTCTATGAATTTGTTCGCAGATTTCTACAATTTCTTCAAATGCCGTCTTTTCAATAAAAATTCAAGAAAATCTGCAGAAATCTTTGTAAATAATGAGAGATTATAGAAACTAATAATTGAATAAGATTACTTATTTTCGATGATAAAAGTTGATTTTTATTTTCTCAATTTGTCCCTAAACAACTAATTAGTTTACTGTTGAATTTATTTTTTACTTTTTTGTCGTCGTTATTTACTAATTAAAAAAAACGTTTCTCAAGAAGTAATCACCCAAATTGATAATTTGAACGTCGACTTTGCGCTCAAACTCAGTAATTAATAATTAATTAATAACTACCATACATTGTCGGTCACTCGCCATAAGAATGAATAAGAATGAATTTATCTAGGGTGTAGTACCTGCACCTGATACTCCTGTTCAATGGCTCTCTCGGCATCTCTCTTACCCAGACAATTTCCTCCATATAATTGTACACCCGGAGTAATAAATACTAATGTTTATGTACAGTTTTACAGCTGTACGGTACTACCAAACAGATGTACACTAAAAGCTTTTATTATGCTGTTGTCATTCTTTTTTAGCAACAGATTCAAATGCATTTTATTCCGTGAACAGCTTATATTGAAGTTTATTACGACATTTTCAGATATTTTTTATTCATCTGAAAGAGACTGTCGACGATATTTTAAGTGACCAGTCCTTAAAACAGTACAACAGTACACTTCAAATCTAAATTACGTAGATATCGTTTTCCTATCTAATCTTTAAAAAAATTGTTTAATATCAGGCCTGTAGATTTTAAAATGCAGGTCGCGTGAAACTACGCCAACAGTCCCTTTAAGTAAATTGTTGTAAGGCAAAGTTTAGGTTTCCTTGTGATATTTATTTATTCTAATTTCAGATATAAAAAACCTAAATAATGGCGGGAAATGTCCCGAAGAGCAGGGGGATGTTTCAATATGTTTTTAAACATTTGATGGATTCATTCAAAGTTGGAAAGGTATTAAAGGGGATGGTGGAGATGGCACATTTGAATTTTATTTTGATGACCTCTAATGACCTCCACAAATAGAAAATATTTCAACATTTTCATTTTTGGAGGTCATTTAGGTCATTAGAGGTCATTAGAAGGTCAAACACTGGATTTGTTGCTGCTACTGTATACCCTGGGTTCCTAGCTTTCGTTTGATATGCATAAAGCCATAGTTGAAATATTTTCTATTTGTGGAGGTCATTAGAGGTCATTAGAGGTCATTAGAGGTCATTAAAATTCAATTTGATTTTATTATAGGAATTTCGAACCCTAATTAGGCGCGCACCCAAAAAATTGGAAGATTTGAACCAAAAATGAAGGCAGGGCCCCCCCCCCTCCCTACATCAAATGTGCCATCTCCACCATCCCCTTTAAAGATTTAAATAACATTTTATCAATGTTTGTTCACCGTTGCCGGTTTTAGAATAATTTTTTCTTTATTCTAACTTCTTTGAACATACTCGCGAAGCTAAAACTAATGTCTGAAATTGACAAATCTATATTGAAAATGGGGCTGTATATAATTTTACTATTATCACTTACTGACATTTTGAGCATCATGGCACTGTGCTTATTTTGCTGCTTTTCACCCATTTGGAAACTGAATAATAAATTTTGAAGATGTCTGTGGTTTTCAGTCCTTTCTATCTCTCTTAATTTTAGAGGGAGAAAGTTGGGACGATAATTGGACGAGATCCATATGGTAATATTTACTACGAACTACCGGCGCAACCCCAGCTAGGGAAAAGACGACCTACAAGGTTAGTTATAAAAGACGAGCTATTAGGTTAGTTATTAAAGTCGACCTACAAGATTAGTTATTAAAGAAGACCGATCAGGTTAGTTGTTACAGACGACCTAAAAGGTTAGTTATTAAAGACGATCTATCAGGTTAGTTATTAAAGACGACCTAAAAGGTTAGTTTTCTTCAAAACTACTAACTATATTTTTAGTTTTCAAAGACTGCCAACAAAGTTTTTTTTAAAAGCCGAACTACAATGTTATTTATAAACGTTACATAATCTAGGCTTCCACGAGGCTTTGTGTCCCTTTTTCAGTAACAATTTTAGCATGTTTACTGTTGCTAAGTCTTAAAGCTGCCATTTATCGTATTTCGCGGATTTCGTGTTTAACTTTGCGCCTTTTCAAAAATAATAAACAAGTTTTTTCATTTTTACGTTTATCAGATATAAACAAACAGACAGACAAGCAAAGTATATACGTAGATTGTTTAACTTTTAAAGACGACATACATGTAGAGTTGTAGTGCAGACCTACTAGAATTCTCAAACGATTATTGGATCAAATTTGTAAAATTGATTAAAATGAGTACGAGTAGTAAGTTAAACAAATATTCAAAATTAACAAAATTGATGAAATTTCTGGATTAAAGATGGTACAGTGCAGCGGAAGCGACCAATGATGCCAAGAATAAAGAAGTTTGGACAGGATTTGATTCAGATCTTCCCTCCGAGTGGGAGAGCTGGCTCCGGTTTCGGAGGAACGAGGCTCCGACTGAGGAGGAGGTTATGCAGGTACTGGATACTTTAAAGGAGTGTTCATTTTATTTGAAGTGAAACAAGGTTATCCGAGTTTATGATTGGATTGTCTAGATCTGCCTATAATCATTAACCTTTAAAAGAATTTTAATAATTACAATTTTGATTTTCCAAAAACAGAAATTTTTTTCCGAAATCCTAAAACTGCCAATTGAATTTTGGACCCAATGTAAAAAGCAGGTTTACGATTTTTGATTACTATGAAAACGTTTAAGAAACAAATGTTATATATGTTTTTACCCCTTGAATTGATTAAGTTTGAAAATTTTAATTTATTGTTTTGTTTTCTGCAGCTCAATAATTAAGTGTTAGTCCGACCTAGAGTTGTTGAAAATTAATAAATTGAACCATTTTCCCACTGAGACTAGAGTTGAGAAATCTTGTTTTAGTTACCCGGCATAATTCCGATCAATTGATATTGATTTTCACAGTGGCACTTTCAAATTGTCTTGATATTGGATATCCGCAATTTCTCTGATCTCTCATTGGTTGAGCGCAAAATTTGTTACTTCTGATTGGCTGTTCGTTTTCTACACATCACAGGATATTGAATAAAGAAATAATTAATCTGAGCTGGGAACTTTTGAATGATGAATATCGGGATTAATGCTTGATCCACTATTTTTCTTAATTTCGAGATTAAATATTGCTTGTTCTCCTCTTCTTATTAATCTCCAGATTGATTTTTCGATTGAGATTAAGGATATCCTATTCTAAAGTTTCCAGCTCTGGAGATTTACAAAAGATTAAGATAAATGTTTAATTATTTTCAGAGTTTGGCTCTGGCTGAACTAAAGAAGTTAAATGCTGCCAAACTTGAAGAGAAAAGAAGAACAGAGATGCAAGCTGCAGGAATTGATTCAGGACCTCCAAAACCACAGGTACTTTTAGGGACTAGATTCAGGACCTGCAAAACCACAGGTACTTTTAGGGACTAGATTCAGGACCTGCAAAACCCCAGGTAATCGTATGGACTAGATTCAGGACCTCCAAAATCTTAGGTACTTTCATGGACTAGATTCAGGACCTCCTAATTCCCAGGTACTTTCATGGGCTAGATTCAGGACCTCCAAAATTCCAGGTACTTTTAGGGACTAGATTCAGGACCTCCAAAACCACAGGTACTTTCATGGACTAGATTCAGGACCTCCAAAATCCCAGGTACTTTCATGGACTAGATTCAGGACCTCCAAAATCCCAGGTACTTTCATGGACTAGAACCAGGAACCAGGGGTTTATATTTTCCAAAAAAATTATTCCCCTCCTTTAATCAGTTTTTTCCTCAGATGTTATTTAAGTTTTTAGTTTTTTTCGCTGAATTGAGGAAAATAAATGACTTTTTGGGTAAAACCAAATCAACAAAAGTCTTTTTTCCTTTCCCCCGGGGGGGGGGGGGGGGGGGGTAATCTGAAAAATATTCACCCCAGGCACAAGCTTAGGACTAACCTCTCTTAAATAATCTGAGCTGGGAACTGTAGAATAGGATATCCTTAATCCCGATCGGTTAATTATTCTGGAGATTGATAACAAGAGGAGAATGAGCCTTATTTAATATGGAGATTAGGGAAAAGGGTGGATCAAGCATTAATCCAATCCCGGTGTCTACCATTCAAAAGTTCCCAGCTCTGATCCTTTTATATAATTATTTTAAAACTTTTTTCGTCTTTTTAAACCATAAAGTATTTTGAAAAAGAACTTTCCGACCACCCGATGTCAATCATTAAAAGAAATATTTTTATCCCTACTTCTGACGAACGTTCGTTTTCCGAATGATGGTCAATTTTGAAATTTCCAAAATTTCTTATCTTTACTATAATCCATGCAGGATTTAGTTACTTAATTAAGTTCGATTCACTTTTTGTGTTACTTTCTCTTTACTGGCTGGTACCTACTGGACCGGTCAGGACTGGCTGGTACCTACTGGACCGGTCAAGACTGGCTGGTACCTACAGGACCGGTCAGGACTGGCTGGTACTTACAGGACCGGTTAGGTCTGGCTGGTACCTACAGGACCGGTCAGGACTGGCTGGTAACTACAGGACCGGTCAAGAGGTCTGGCTGGTACCTACAGGACCGGTCAGGACTGGCTGGTACTTACAGGACCGGTTAGGTCTGGCTGGTACCTACAGGACCGGTCAGGACTGGCTGGTAACTACAGGACCGGTCAGGACTGGCTGGTACCTACAGGACCGGTCAGGACTGGCTGGTACCTACAGGAGCGGTCAGGACTGGCCAGGGAATAGGAATAAAGGGAAAGGAAATGGCGCTGGTCTGGCATGAGAAACCCAGTCGCACTGCTTTGCAGACCAGTACGGTAACCTTACACACACTCATCTGGTACAGACACACAACATGATTACCGTCAAGGAAATTGCAGAACAATGTCGTCAATTATAATTAAACTTGAATAACGAGTAGTTTATTGTGAATAATATATTAAATTCATATTAAACTTATTTTTAAGTAAACAATTAACAATAAAAAATGTACTCTCCTAGACTGTATACAAATACAGAGGTTCTTACGTACTGTATAAACCTACAGTACACACCTTTGGTACGGTAACCTTACACTGGTACAGACACAACACACATGACGTTTCCGCCCCCTGGGACTGGCTGGTACCTACAGGACCGGTCAGGACTGGCTGGTACCTACAGGACCGGTCAGGACTGGCTGGTACCTACAGGACCGGTTAGGATCTGGAAAGTATGCTGCTGGTTTTAAGAAAACCTGCCTTTTAACTTGACTCTCGCCTGGTCCTTCACACTTTGTTACTTGGAAACATGTGTGCCAATAATACCCTGCCAACCGTAATGGTGGTGCGGTTGGATAAGAGCTTAACCCTGACTTCTACAGGATGATGGTTGATCATTTTATTTATTTATTTAATAATCCTTTCAGGACCATGAGAAGACTCCCTACCCTAAATATGCCAACTACGAAGTGATGCCCGGGGAGAGTGAAAATGAGACCAAGTAAGTTTTCTGTCTAAATTCAAAAATATTTTTTGAAATATTATTTCCCTTCTCCTCTGCAAGTTAAATTTTAGTATTTTTTTTTCAATGAATTGGAGAAAAAAAAACTTTTAAAGGGAGTGACCGGCTATGTAAGGTAGTTGAACTGAGTATGCAGTGTTGTGGAAAAATTCTTTCGGAATCATTTGAGACATATTTTAAAGATCTGTAAATCCTCAGCTTGAGCGCAAATTTGACGTTTAAAACTCCTACTTTGGGGGTGGATACGTTTTCAGAATTATTTTTTTTTAATTATTAAACCCCGTGGACACGTTGTTTCAACGGTCAGGAGCGCCGACCCCTATTTCATTGAATGATGGGTTGTCCTTTAATAATAATAATAATAATTAAATAACGACGACATAAAATGTTAACAAATTCTACAGTAAACTTATTAGTTGTTTAGGAACAGGTTGAGAAAATAAAAATTAATCTTATCATCGAAAATAAGTAATCTTGTTCAATTATTGGTTTCTATTTTCTCATTATTCTGGTTTCTTATTATTCACAAAGATTTTCTACGGATTTTCTAGAATTATTATTGAAACGACGACATTTGAAGAAATTGAAGAAATCTGCGAATTAATTCAAAGAAAATAAGAAATTCATTACTATGATGAAAACGAAATAATTGATTCTAGCATTGATTTATTGACAAATTTCTTTTGAGAAATATATTCCTAACCATCTAATTACTAATTAGCTTACTGTATAATTTTTGCTTTATTTTTCGTCGTCGTTATTTAATAAAGAAGCTAATTCTGAAAACGTATCAACCCCCACAGTAAGAGTTTTGAACTTCGAATTTGCGCTCAAACTCAGGATTTACAGATGTTTAAAAAGTTTTATATACATCAAATGAATCCGAAAGAAGTTTTCCACAACACTGCATACTCTGTTCGACTACCTTACATAGCCGGTCACTCCCTTTAAAGCAACGAGAAAAAGCCAAACTTTTATTTCTACCAAAATGATCAAAATTATCTCCATAAAAATTCTTATAATTAATAAATTCTTTACAAAATAAGAAATTAAATACATTTTTCTTGGTTTTTGATGATAATAGTAGAAAATTTATTAAAGATTTTTTGAACACAATTTATGTAAAGAAAACAAAATAAGGGAAGGGGAAAAGGGGAAGTGGTTGGGTTGAGATAGGTTGTATGGAAGTGGGAAGATCTTTATAAGATTTTGATGAAAACATTTCCTTACATTATATATTATTTGTAGGGATAAGTGGAAGAAGTACAAGAATCCGTATATGAAAGAGTGAACATTCAGCACTTCAGTTTTCTTTCAGTCCGACTAGAACACAATTATTTATCAACATAAATCATCAATTTTTTTGCATGAAAAAAAATCCGCGAAATATGTTAAATTGCACCTCGTAATAGTGCAGCGTATGAAGAATATATGTATAGTTCAAAATTCATGCTGGAAAAAGCCACATATCAAAAAAATTCAGAAACCTTGACAATTTTGAGACAACCCCCCAACCTAAAGGGACTGTATGCGTAATTTCAAGTGACCTTACATGCAAAGATAGCAATGCCCGATTCACAACGGTACCCTTAAAAACTTTTAAAATTCGGTGATGGTGATGGACCAAACCTCTGTAGAGTAGAAAAGCAGATGTTAGTTCCACATTTATTGAAAATATATTTCGGTCTGGGTTGACCCTCGTCAGTTCTAACGATATAATAACCATCAAAATTGAGAAATTTTTTTTTTTTAAATGTAAAAAATCACAAGAACAGAAACAAACAAAAAAGATTATTCAAAATAAAAATTTGGGCTGTCAAATGGACATAAGGGAAACGAAGTCAGATTATTAGATGGAAAAAAGATAATTTGTAAATATTTACTTTAAAAAAAAATGTTTTAAGACTTTAAGACTTAAAAACTTTGTCTGATTAAGTCAATATTCATAATTTTGAAAACTGTTAATTTTCAGTTCTGGGGTTTCTCAAAAAGAATTCCGTATTTGGCAGATTTAAACTAATAAACCTTTAAAAACGACAATATCACCCACATTTTGATCAGAGAATATGAAATTACGCGTACAATCCCTTTAATTTTAGAAAAAATGCGAAGCTTTCTCATGATAATTATTGATATTAAAACTAGAAATAAAATTGTTATATTTCCAGAATATTATTGTTTATACAAGATGTCGGGTGGGAAGGATGGTGGCGAAGAACGAAATCTTGGAGACGAAGGACAAAATGGTAAGAACCGGTGACTTAGATTTTGTTGAATTAATTGAAGGATCTTTTAATAGATTTTTTTTGTTAATTATTTTATCACTAGGCTTTTCAAAATTACAAAAATAAAAAACTTCTGAACACAGATTAAATTTTTTTTGAACATTCATAAACCTTCCCTGGGGTCACGAGAGGTCCCACACAAAATTTAGGTCTAATTGGTTCAGCCGTTTTGACGTTTATTGGATACAAACAAACAAACAGACGCCCAAACAGACAGACAAGCCAAATTTATATATAGATGGATAAAGAAGACGACTTTTGAATTAAATTTTCATATAAACTTAGCTGTTAAACAGCATGGATGCACAAAAATATGAAAGCCAAGAAAAATTTTAAATTAAAAAAGCTTTTTTCACTACTTGCATTGCAGACTTGTAATTCGAAGAAACCTTGTTAATTATCAAAACTTAAATAAAAATTCGTCTTCATTTTAGTGATATAAACGCTTGCCACCGTATAGATATATTCTTAAAGTTTCTCCAACTATAATTTAAAAAGAATATTTCGGATCAAAATTTTGGTGTATTTTTCACTATATGGATCCGGATCCAGATTCAATAAGCCGGAATTTCTTGAAACTATTGGACTTAAGGAGACTAAGAATGAAATTTCACGTTGCTTTCTAATAATAATGAGGCATTACCAATTTACAATAGTTCTGCTATCTTGACATTTTTTTATATTCAATTGTGGGTATTCTTGCGGAATGCGGATTGATGCAACATTGGAGGAAATTGTCAGAATTCAACAGTTTCCTAATTTTTACTTTCATGAAGGTTTCAGGGATGTAGATGTGAATTTGGCATCTCTTTCTGTAATCAAGGGTTTATTGAGAATTATTGAAGGCCTGGAACAAAAATCTGAAAAAGTCTAGATCTAGATATAAGAACTTATATTGACTCTTGAACCCAGTGTTTAGTATCCATTTGATTTTGATGCGGATCCGTACTGTAAAAAATGAATCCGGATCCAGGTTATTAACATTTCTTTAAGATTTACCAATTTTTTGGAACAGAAGAATTTTCAATTTATTTTTCCTCTTTTTTCGCTTATTTTTATGCTTAAACTTAATGAACCCTACAGAGATAAGGCAGTTTTTGATAATCTCTTGTAACATTTCAGGTTTGGGTTTTGAAAGCAAAAGATGTTTTTGCAGTTTTTTCTTGACATTTTGACTCTTGAATCCGGATCGTATATTTTTGTGGATCCAAGCCGAAGTGTTGCGGATCCGAGTCTTAAGCACTACTTGACCTTTGAATTATTTTGTAGATGAAAGTGTTGGTAACACCAACCCTAATTCATCAGCTTCAGTAATCAACGCTTCTACAGCTTCCAGCAAACCTCCCACAGCCTCTGTATCATCTAGTAAACCTCCTCCAGCCTCGGTAACCTCGGTTGCCTCTATAAGTATTAACCCCTCAGAAGTATCCTCTAAGATAACCGCAGGTAATTCAATAGTTGTTTAATTGTATGCTTCTGAATTAAAAGGGGCTGTAAGCATAATTTAATTGAAAGATGGCAATTTCGATTTACAATAATACCCTTGAAACCTTAATTTCATCAATTTTGTGGAAGATAATGTTTTTTCTAACTCAAAGTGTTCACTTATGTGAGTTTCTCCATCGTTTCTTACAAACCAGAAATCCGCAAGAAATGAATATAAGCAGTTTAAAGAAACGAACAGATTGAGATCTATTTCATATTTTATTAGATCAAGCTTTCAAGGGTACCGTTGTAAATTAGGCCTTGCCATCTTTGCATGGAGGGTCACTTAAAATAACGCTTACAGTCCCTTTAATTATGATGTTGAATTTCCACTTCCCCGCCTCTCTACACTGATGGGCTCAGGGGTGTATTTTTTTCTGAAAATCATTCCCGAAGGAGGAATTTTCCCCCTCTTGTGAAAATAATTTTTTTTCTTCAGAAGTTGGGTATAGTTTGGCGTAGCGCAAAGACTTCTGAGTTTTAAGTATGAAAAGGGATTGAAAAAACTCTCATGTCCAATTTTTTTTCCCAACAGATCTCCAACAATCATTCCCCCTCCCCCTCCCAGGGCAGGGGGAACTCTTAAAAATATACACCCCTGGATGGACTTCTTGAAACCCTTATAAGTTAATACTCATACTCAATTTTATTATCAACTGCTATTATGTAAAAATAGCTAAATATCACTGTGCTTTGTACGGTAGTGCTGCAAAGTTTAATTGGTTCATGGGTTAAATATATTATGGAGATTGGAGAACATCAATCATTGAACGATGGTTTGTCCTTTAATAATAATAATATGGCCTGTTCGTAAAGAAGTTTTTTTTATCATTTAACAAGCAAAAGTGGTTCTTTAAAGTCAATCTGCATTCTACGATCCAAAGACAACATGTCAGGGTACATTGTACATTGTACATGGATTGGAAGATTTAAGCCTCAAAACATCCAAGAAGAAATTCTGTCACATAACATTTTCAAAAAAAATATTACCTATACAGTATAATACAATCAAGAAGATATAAAATAAATTTTTATTTTTTAAGGATATTTTTTTTGTCCCCAGGACATGATCGGGTTGTAGCGATCAGATCTCGGAATTTTTCTATTGCGAACGTTTGTTGTTTTTTGGGGTTATATATAGAACTACCAGGGGTTGTAATGTGGCAGCACATTGATTTTGTTATTACTGCTATGTACTTAACGCTTGTTATATTCATATCTAGAAATCCTTAAAGGGAGTGACCGGCTATGTAAGGTAGTTGAACTGAGTATGAAGTGTTGTGGAAAACTTCTTTCGGATTCATTTGAAACATATTAAACTTTTTAAAGATCTGTAAATCCTGATTTTGAGCGCAAATTCGACGTTCAAAACTCCTACTTTGGGGTGGAAACGTTTTCAGAACTATTTTTTCTAAAATTATTAAATAACTACCTTACAAAGCCGGTCACTCCCTTTAAACCTTGATAACACGGCGAAACAAAATAAAAGTGTTGAAAATAGTTTCCTTTTTGTTTAGAGCAGGATGGTAGTGGAGAGGAGAGTGAGGAGGAGAACGAGGTTCTTGAAGAGTCTCCTTGTGGAAGATGGAGAAAACTCAGGAGTAAGGTAAAAAAAAATGGTTCTTAAGTATTTGTCAAATTAACTTAAAAACTTAATATCTAATTCAAGATTGAACAGACAAAGCTTTTAAGGGTACACTTTTGAATCGTGTCTGGCCATTTTTGTTTTGGAGGTTCACTTGAATTTACACTTACAGTCCCTTGAGCTAGGTGAGTTACCGGGATGTCCCCGGGATCGACTGTGCGTACCTCGCAATGGATACCGAGGAGGGGGTGGAGGTTGTCTGGAATGAAGCAACATTCTCGGAAACTAAAAAATTTAAGGTAGTATTTGTATTATTCACAGCAGAGTGCAGGAGTGTTTATTTTCTTGAAAAATCATTTACCCCAATCCCCCTTTGTAAATCATTTCCTTCCTTCCAAATGTTAATATGTGGCATGTTTGCGCGGAGCTGAAGTAGGAAAAATATAAGGGAAATTTTTTTTCGTATTTGCCTTTTCATTATTGCACAGGAATGTCAAGTATCACCTATCCACCCGTTCGCACAGTTTTTTTTAATTTCTATTTGTAGAAAGTTCGTTTGTGTTTTTTTTACCAGTTTTATCCCTAAAATATTTTACGCATAACTTTGTTTTTAAAAGACATTGCCTTTTCTATCTTCTAACATTTCTATCAAAACATTCTTAAGTTTCATCCTATCAAATAAATTAACTAACTGCTTATTTAGGGATCTTTTTGCTGAAAGTTTTGGTATGAATTATTGGAAAAGTTTTAAGAAACGGGAAAGAACTTGCGAATTACTGTCTGATTGCATTAACAATTAAAATACGTGACTTCTTTTGCATTATTGGATTATATTTTTTGAAATATTAGATACTAGGCTTTTAGGGCGCTTCGCGTCCATCTTCTTTTTCAACTTTTAATTGTGGCTTTATCTGAGAGCATCTTCTCTTTTTACAGTTTAATTTTTTTTTATATTCGGATTTTAAAATATTTTTTCTCGCATTTTCAAAATTTTACAAACTTAAATAATTTAAGATAAAAATATTTTAACATTACATAATAAAAGTCTGATTGGCCATAAATCTTCCCTGGGGCCACGTGAGGTCACAAAATTTAGACCTGATCGGTTTGGGTAGGTTTGACGTTTATTGGATACAAACAAACAGACAAACACCCAAACTGACAAGCTAAATTTATATATAGATAATTAAGTTCTGATAATTAGCATACAAACAGACAGACAATAATATTCATTTGTTTCAGGCTACAGAAGACAAGTTAAAGAATGTATTTGAAGCTCTAACTCTCATTGATCATCCGAATATTGTGAAATTTCACAGGTACGTTAGTATTTTTTCATTTTAAAAGGGTAAAAGAAAGATAGATAGATATATTTTGGCTAAAATTATAATTTGTAAGTTTTAAATTTTATAATTTATAAATAAATGATAACCAGCTAGGGCTACAGTTTTGATTGACTGGCCCTCAGAAGTTTATACGTAATAGTTTTATAATTGAACCAAATGAGATATCATGTCATTTTTTCAAGAACTTTTCAAATCAATTAGAATAAAAAACTGCGATTCAGAACAAGCACTCATAACTCCTTTATATTCTGTCATCGCTGCATCAAACCGTAATAACTCCTTTTTATTCTGTCACCGCTGCATCAAACCGCAATAACTCCTTTATATTCTGTCATCGCTGCATCTAACAGTAATAACTCCTTTATATTCTGTCATCGCTGCATCAAACCGTAATAACTCCTTTATATTCTGTCATCGCTGCATCAGACCGTAATAACTCCATTATATTCTGTCATCGCTGCATCAAACCGTAATAACTCCTTTATATTCTGTCATCACTGCATCAAACCACAATAACTCCTTTTTATTCTGTCACCGCTGCATCAAACCGCAATAACTCCTTTATATTCTGTCATCGCTGCATCTAACCGTAATAACTCCTTTATATTCTGTCATCGCTGCATCAAACCGTAATAACTCCTTTATGATCTGTCATCGCTGCATCAAACCGTAATAACTCCTTTATATTCTGTCATCGCTGCATCAAACCGCAATAACTCCTTTATATTCTGTCATCGCTGCATCTAACCGTAATAACTCCTTTATATTCTGTCATCGCTGCATCAAACTGCAATAACTCCTTTATATTCTTTCACCGCTGCATCAAAACACAATTACTCCTTTATATTCTGTCATCGCTGCATCAAACCACAATTACTCCTTTATATTCCATCACCGCTGCATCAAACCACAATAACTCCGTTATATTCTGTCATCACTGCATCAAACCACAATAACTCCTTTATATTCTGTCACCGCTGCATCAAACTGCAATAAATCCTTTATATTCTGTCATCGCTGCATCAAACCACAATAACTCCTTTATATTCTGTCACCGCTGCATCAAACCACAATTATTCCTTTATATTCTGTCATCGCTGCATCAAACCGCAATAACTCCTTTATGTTCTGTCATCGCTGCATCTAACCGTAATAACTCCTTTATATTCTGTCACCGCTGCATCAAACCGCAATTACTCCTTTATATTCTGTCATCACTGCATCAAACCGCAATAACTCCTCTATCTTCTGTCATCGCTGCATCAAACCGCAATAACTCCTTTATATTCTGTCATCGCTGCATTAAACCACAATAACTCCTTTATATTCTGTCATCACTGCATCAAACCGCAATAACTCCTTTATATTCTGTCATCACTGCATCAAACCACAATAACTCCTTTATATTCTGTCACCGCTGCATCAAACCGCAATAACTCCTTTATATT
>NW_019397031.1:109864-119261 GCF_000591075.1 Eurytemora carolleeae | reverse complement strand
CAACCTAATTTTTAGAATTTCGTTCTTAAAAATCGAAATTAAAAGATGTAAGAAGCTGCGAGGCTGACACCACTCTCTTCTTGTGCCTGGGGATGAGAAGTCTCCCAGTTTTTTCGAGGGTTTTGGGGGAGATATTCCCCCATCTCTTCCAACTTAACCCGCCTGTGAAGTACCTGATATCGTCTATACGGACAGCTTCACATTTTTCAACAGATTTCACAAATTCGGGGTCAGTCGCATTCAAATCTTTCCAGTCCAAATCCTGAAATAAGAAAATATATTAAAAATGCAATATCTTCGTAATTCGGGGCAACTAATAAACCTAAATCTACAGAATGATACAATCTAATCATCAATGCATTCGCACTTTCTTTAAAATTAAGGAATTGTTTCCGGAATTCGGAAAAAATGCTTTAATCAAAAAAAATATAATATAACAATAATTCTATAGTTACTCTAAAATTTACCCAATCAAACCCCTGAACAATTAAAAGAGATTTAGGTGACTATTATTAGTTCTTTACTCATCAAAATTTATCTCATTTTCAACTTAAGGTAAAATAAATTAGAATTGTCCTCAAATGTACATCGGTGGTAAGCGATCATATCAATATAATGAAGACGACTTTTTTAAAAGTTTTAATTTTTTTAAACTACAAGTTTGCAAGTAATTAACAAGAAACTTTTGTAATTTACATCTTCTCTTTGTTTCCATGTTAATGTGTATCCATGCTACTTACAACCTAGAAATAAATCAATATTGAAATGCAAAGTCGTCTTCATTATATTGATATAATCGCCACCCCCGTACGTCATCAATTATTTTACTTTAATTCTGGGGACAATAATAATAATAATAACAATAATAAAATGATAATAATAATAATNGTATTTGAAAATATGCTTACACCATTATTAGATCCAAACCAGACAAAATCTTATAAGCTGGAAAAATTCGTGAATAAATTTTTAGAAAATTTTCCATCTGTCACGAATTATATTGCTTCAACTCGAAATTTTTTTCATGTAAATAATCGATTTCCTCTTCTCTTCCTGTGATTTGGAAAGATGTATTTTTCTATTCATAGCTTTGCAGAGCTGTGCTGGTGAATACTCTTCCAATCTTCTCCCCTAAAATCAAAAGTACCCCATTCTTTTTTCCTTTTTCCCTCTCCTCCGATCCTCATTTCTCCAAATTTTTTTAGTTTTTTTTTATACTGTTTAAAGAGAAGATGCTCAAAGATAAAGCCACAATTAAAAGTTGAAATAGAATATGGGCACGAAGCGTCCCATAAGCCTAGTATACTTCAAATTCGTAAAGGTATCACATGAATTCGGAATATTTATTTTTAATGCACAGCAAAAGTTAACATTTTTAATTGACTCTGAGGCCGAATTTAAAGAATTTGAGCCGCGGCTTAAATTTGAGACGCATCTCAAATATGGTTGATTCCACTTAAGTTTGTATTCAGTGTTTTAAGATTTAAGTCGGCGCTCAATCAAACCGATTTTTGGCGGATTTAGGCCGCGGCTCAAATTCATTGAATTCGGACTCTGATTCAGCAGAAAGTGACAATATCTAATATTTTTTATGGTTTCCTGTTTAATAGAATAAGTTAAAGCTTAAAACTCTTGTATTGGATACCCTTAATCCTGTTCGCCTAATCTCGATATGAACGTAAACACTTTTAATTTTCTGCTTAGTCCTCTCTTTTGGATATCTCTGTTGGGTTCCTATCAAAATTTGCTGGCTTCTGATTGGTTGTTCGATTTCTTCAAACGACGCTATGATTGATTGGGTTTTAGATAGTTTTCTGGTTATTAATGTAAGATTAAATTAATCTGCAGATTAACAAAAACAAGAGATCAAGTATTGATCTCGATATCCACACTAAAAAAGTTTCCAGCTCAGAACGTAATACATAGAACTAGACAGTTATGAAGAATTGCATTCATTTGTAAGACTCCGCCAACTCTAAAGTGTCGCAATCATAGATAAAGATAGATTGCACATAAGACGACATTTTTCATCTTTAAAGATATAAATGTACAGAGATGTTTTTAAAATATTCCTATTATATCAGGGAGCAAGGAATAGAAGGGAGAGACAACTGACGCGGTTCGCCCTACCATATGATTATACATGCTTTGCAGACGGTACTCCATTTTATATCGAGCTGTTTGGTTTCTTTAGTAGGGCCCCACAGGAAAAATATGTATTGGCTCAATTTTCTTTGACCAGTTTCGCCAATACATATTTTTCCTGAAATTGCCTGAAATTGCCTGAAATTGTTAATCTAAAACACGCCCATGGACTGTCCCTTGAAAGCTATTAATAGAAGCTATTTTCCTAACCCTATGTTTGTTATGTAAATGCATAATATAAGAATATTATACATTTAATTAATAAGATACTGTTTGTTTTCTTAAAGAGACTGTTAATGTAATTTCAAATGACCCTCCACGCTAAATTAACAATGCCTGATGCACAATGCTGCGCTAGCAATATTTCTCTGATAAAAATGTTTAAATCTAATAATTTCTATTTCCTTTAGAATAGAAATGTGCAATCAATCAATCAAATTATAAACATTGATATTTTTGTCTTATTAGCCCTATGAATTAAATTATTTAATTCCTACAGCTAATAAGACAAAGCTTGAAATGATGCGGTTTTAAATCTGCAAAACCATCTTTTCATGGCGGGTCACTTGCAATAAAGCTTATTGTTCTTTTAATAGTAAACAGTGTACACAAAGTATTCTAAGAGATTTGACGGGTAGTTATGACAACGAGGTTTTGTGATTATTTATTGTAAATGTCGTCTGCTTTCAATCAATATCTCAATCTTATATATTTACACGGGTTAGGGATTGGGAAGTTAAGCAAAACCTAATTTAATGAATTTGAGCTAGGTCGCTGAATTGCCTACCGCCGGCTCAAATCTTGAATCACTTATTAAAAGATACATATTTATGAGGATGGTAATCTGGGATTTGAACCGCGGCGGCGGTAGATATGTTCAGCGACTTCTCAAATTTATAAATTTGGTCCCAGATCTCTAGTTTGTTCCAAATTTCAGAAATTCATTAATTATACTAAAACTAGGCTTTCAGCTTCTATTTAATGAATTTATTTAAATTGTGGCTCTATCTGTGAGTATGTTCTCGTTGTACAATATAAAACAATAACAAAAAAGTTCGCGCATTTTCAAAAATGATGGGACTCTAATGACGACCTAAAGCTCTGTAATTCTGAGGTTTAAAATTGTCTTTGGTCATAGAAATGGTCTTATATTTGTTTAATATATGATTAGAAATCAACAATTTTAAACTAAGAGAGTCATCAATCACTATATTTTCAGTAGAAGTAAATATTTCCATTTACTGTTCAGCGCCGATTGAAGTATTTATATCTCTAATTGGATAATTAGATAGATAGAAAGACGGATATTACCGCCTATTTCTATTGGTTCAGAATAGACAACAAACACATGACTGAACCCTGATTGGATCAGGCGCTAATGGACTCGGCATACAGGAGTGCAACATAAGAAAAAGGACTGAACCAGGTATCATAAAAACTAGAATTTATACAATACAGATTCAGTATTCTTTCTTTTCATTTTTTCTACATGATTTTGTTCAAATTAAGGCTAAAATTAGAATATAATTACTTTAGTTGTCAAACTGAAATGATAATATTCCTTCAACAATTTTTCTTCGTTTCTCGTAGCAGTAAAACATTTTCACATATTTTTCGTTTTCCATCGCTGGAGATATTAAAGTCTCAAAAACTTTTAATGGAGGCAATTTTTTGGGTTCTGACATTTCAGGAACCAAGAATAACGATTTAAGTCTTCTAAAAAATGTATTTTTTTTTGCATTTCACAATGTAAAAACACATACTTATTTTTCATAAACTTTATTTTTCTAGATTATTAAATACAACACTAACAAATACGTGTTTACAAAGAGTTTATTTTTGGCATAAAGAAAAATCAATTTAAATTCAGTGTTCATGAAATTTAAAAGGCATTAAACGCCGAAAACAAAAATGTAAAAAAAGCATTTTAAAATTAAATTTGAGCAAAAAAAATATGATCCAAAATTTTATGAATGACCTACATTTATGTTATTCGGAGTAAAAATCTTAATTGAATCATGGGTTTTATGGCTTCTCAAAATTATCTGCCTGAGAAAAACAAACCCGGTTTTACTTTATGGCACCTTTGGCATTCTCCTATTTTTAAAAATAAACATCGAGTCTAAAAGACAATGGCGATTAACATAAATTTAACAACATTTTTTTTGCCAAAGTTATGTGAACTCACCTCAATGAGTGCTCGATCCATTTGATGTACTGTACTGGTACAAATTTTAAGCAAGTTATGTACACACGACAGCAAAATAAGACAGTACAACAAATGAACCATTCCCTTCTAGGTAAATTAATATTTATTTATGGTAAATATCAGATTAAATACTAAACAAGTTTTTTATATTTTAAATGAATTCACTAAACGGCAACAATTGGTTCAAAATATTACAATACAACTGAATACAAACATTAATGTAACTTCAACATATGTTTTAAACTCTTTTTTTATTGGGGTGTTGCATTTTTTGAAACTATATGGTTCTTCGGTATTGTTTCCCCAAAGGAAACTGTTAGCTTTAAAACTATTACATTCTTGGGGTTTTTTTCGCCGATTTATCCGTTTCGAAAAGTGGTTTTTGAAACAATTAATTTTTTTTCTTTACCCTAAATAGATTTGCCAGTTTTGAAACTATTTGATTCGTGTGTATAGTTTCCCATGACAAATCTTGTTAGTTTTGAAAGTATTTAATTTTCATAGTATTGTTTGATTTTTGAGTATTGTCTTGTCTTTACTGACTAAATTTATCATTTTAAAAATATTTACTTTTGGAGTATGTTTCCCTTGAACTTTTCAGTTTTGAAACTATTGTTTTCCCTGACATATCTTGTCAGTTTTAAAACTATCTTATTCTTGCGAATTGTGTCCACTGACTAAATTTTTCAGTTTTAAACTATTTGCTTCTGAAGTATGTTACTCCTGACAAATCTGGTTAGTTTTAAAACTATTTTATTCTTGAGTATTGTTTCCCCTGAGCGTCTTCATTATACCTGTTTCTATCTCCATATTCCTGATTTAACAGTTTTTACTCAATATTAAGCAGCAAACATAATGCTTTTTTCATAATGTTTTTTTTCTGTGTCATCTTGTAAAGGAATATTGCCTTTGCCACAAACTCTGATTTTCTAATCTCTCTTTTCGACCCAATGTCGTTCTTTGATATTTTAAACTATGAATACTGTTAGATCAAATATTCGAAGTTTGAAATATTAAAGGTCTACATCAACAGATTGTAAAGATAAAGGGATAAGAAAATTTGAGTTGGTGATAAAAACATAATTTCTTTCTTTTAGTAAATATTTTCAAAGAAACCACAAAATTTGGTCTAAATAAGTTCTTTTCTTTAATAATCAAAAAACTGTTTTCCTTTTGAACATGAATAACACTTTCACCCGTTTCCAACTAAAAAAACAAACATTTTATTGTTTAAAATGATATTGAGTCCTAAAAACAATGAATACTCGGCTTTGACCTTTGCCAAAGGTATTTAAAATATTTTTAATTTTAACCTTTTCCTTTGGTATATAGACTGCTGTACTGTCTACGGTAGGACTACAGCAGCATGCATTACAGGATATTCCAGCACTGATTATTGTAATTACAAACTCAACCACTCCGATAATTATCTAAACAAAATTTATTTTATTCATAATTTAAGTAAAATTTATTAAAAAAAATTAAGGATATTTTTGGTTGTATATGTAGTATTTTTCAAAAATAACGCATTCAAGGATTCAAAGGTTGCAAGCTCTTACAAAAAGATCTTTGAGAATTTTGCCAATTATTTTTTTCTCACTAAAGCTATAATCAAGTCCTTTATAGTTTTAAAATTTACACGCCTAGTACCACTAAAAGCCAATGCGTTCCGAGACTTTAAAGTCGACCTACAGTCGACCTACAGTTGACCTACAGTCGACCTACAGTTGACCTACAGTCGACCTACAGTCGACCTACAGTCGACCTACAGTCGACCTACAGTCGACCTACAGTCGACCTACAGTCGACCTACAGTTGACCTACAGTCGACCTACAGTTGACCTACAGTCGACCTACAGTCGACCTACAGTTGATCTACAGTCGACCTACAGTCGACCTACAGTCGACCTACAGTTGACCTACAGTTGACCTACAGTCAATCTACAGCCGACCTACAGTCGACCTACAGTTGACCTACAGTCGACCTACAGTTGACCTAAAGTCGACCTACAGTCGACCTACAGTTGACCTACAGTTCACCTACAGTTCACCTACAGGCGATCTACAGTTGACCTACAGTCAACCTACAGTTGACCTACAGTTGACCTACAGTCAATCTACAGTTGACCTACAGCCGACCTACAGTCAATCTACAGCCGACCTACAGTCGACATACAGTTGACCTACAGTCGACCTACAGTTGACCTACAGTCAACCTACAGTCAACCTACAGTCGTCCTACAGTCGACCTACAGTCGACCTACAGTCGACCTACAGTCTACCTACAGTCAACCTACAGTTGACCTACAGTCGACCTACAGTTGACCTACAATTGACCTACAGTTGACCTACAGTCGACCTACAGACACAGTCGACCTACAGTCGACCTAAAGTTGACCTACAGTCGACCTACAGTTGACCTACAGTCGACCTACAGTTGACCTACAGACGACCTACAGTCGACATACAGTTGTTGACCTACAGTCGACATATAGTCGACCTACAGTCGACCTATAGTCGACATACAGTTGTTGACCTACAGTCGACCTATAGTCGACCTACAGTCGACCTACAGTTGACCTGCAGTTGACCTAGTTTTGAAAATTGATGCAACTTTTTATAGCAGTTTAGATCTATGTGTAAGATGACCACACCTCCCTGTAGATAGAGATCTAGAGATATTTACAATCTGACGTCTGTTTACACTGCACAATTGATGTATTTCATGTTCGCTTAAGTAATTAAAATTATAACTTGAGCATAAATGTCGTCTTCCTATTCCAGAGTTGTATGGTTTCCATGGTACCTGAAAGACGAGGAATCCAACGAGTCCTTCTGAATTCGCAATTTTTTTATCTTCTTCCTCCAATATTGATTTTACCCTCCTATAATAACAATCAACTAATCAATAACAAACACTTATTCAGAAAGTTGGCCGGTATCATTAATTGATAATAGTAATAATAATAGTAATAATAATAATATTAATAATAGTTTCAATAATAATACTCGAGACCAGATTTGATGAATTGCGAGGTCATTCAACTACGTAATTGAACTTTGAATCTGTGATTCAAGATTTGAGCCAGTAATCAAGAGAGATAGTCGAACCGGTAATAGGTAATTTAGTGAACTCTCTCCAATTCATTAAATAAAGTCCCCGGTCCACCACCCCTTACATCTGTTGACTTCATGAAAAACAAATTACAGATTGTTTCGCAAACAAATAAATCTTTCAATCTTTTATTTCTGTAGTTTTTAAGCTCTTTATTGAATTGTGAATAATACATGTCCTTAGAAAAGCAGTAAACAATTCTCTACTGAAACCAATTTTTAAAAGTCTTTATGTGGAAATTGATCTTGTTAGATTTCAAATTTTTNAGACTAAATGCTGCTGATAAATTACTTTCTCTGTGCAGTTGTAGTTTTCACTAAAAAAAGTTTAATTTGATTTTTTTTTAAATTGAATTAAATTTTATATTCATGTTACCTCTGCATATACTTCAAATCATCCCTAAAAATTAAAAATCGCAATTATTTTTGTAAGGAAAAATTTGAAAATGTTTAATATTTAAATATTAAAAATCAACCTGTGGTACTCTATCTGTCTTTCATGGTCCTGGCCCTCACTTGCAGTTTTAATTGCTGAAATCAGGAAATGAATGAAAATGATTGAAACCCATTCGACCAATTTTGAAAATTTTCCCCATTTATCGACAGAAAAATCATCATAATAGAGTCAGAAGAAGAAGAAGACGACATTACAGCAATATATATGTGTATTTGATGTCGGTACAGAACAAATAGGTGTACTTTATAAACTACTATATATATATATATATATAGCTCAAAAATCATTGATTAAGTGAAGTGGTCTGTGAGCACGCTGCAAAATTGCCGTGGAATGCTTAAAATCATAACTAGAGTCTAAAAGTCGTCTTTACATTCCACAGTTTTATGGTTCTTACTGTATCCAGAATAAATTTCAGGTCGTCTGTAAAGTCTCTAGTTTAGTGGGGTCCACTGTAACATAACACTAACCTGCCAATGATATAACAACAATAGCGAGAATAGAACCCATAATATTGAAAACCAAGAATTGAGTTATAGTACAAGCGGTCGTTCGTCTGAAATACAGATGTTAAATCAGGCATTCCGATGATTCCACTAACTTTCTTTTTATAAAGTCTCTCACCATTTACGTTGGTTTTCATTCCCAACGCTTCCCTTTTTTACTTTTATTTTACTAATGCAAGGCTTTCAATAATTACCTTGATTTTATTAGTGCAAGGCTTCCACTAATTACCTTGCTGTTACACCAACAAGGCTTCCTTTAATTACCTGGCTGCAATAAAGCCAAGAATTCCAACAACAGTGAAGAATACTCCGCACCAAATCTCTTCACCAATTGTCCACCGCTCTCCCCTATCAAAAAAAGATATTTGGTGTTTTAAAATACATATAACATTTTAACTAGTGTAGAACACCAATCAAAGCTTTGAATCCCTAAAATCAGCTACAGGGTGTTCCACGAAACATGATAGTTGGTGAATAGTTTTGAATGTCTTCTTCCACATACTGTATTAGATATTAAAGACTTTTTGCAGTTTATTTCTTTTAAAAAATGTTTAACTCATATATATTTTATATATATATATATATATTTTACTGTGAAATCAATTTTATTAATATATAACTGCACAATATAATGAATTGTATTAGTCTCTTTAGTATCCATCAAATTATGGAAAAAGATATTTTACACGATTCACCAACTGTCATGTTTTGTGGGACACCCTGTACTTATTGCTCTAACGACAAAGAGAGATTCAAAGGTTCTCTCAAGCAAAAATCAATAAGAATTTTTCTAATTACTTTTTTAAAACTAAAGTTATGAACAAGTGCTTTTTAGTTCCAAAATGAACAGGTCTATGGCTACAAAAAATGAGTTATAGTGAGGAAAAACGTCAACCAGTCTTGAAATTTGATGCAAATTTTAAAAGCTATGTACTATCTATGTACTATTTATGTACTATCTATGTA
>NW_019397031.1:19760-109498 GCF_000591075.1 Eurytemora carolleeae | reverse complement strand
TGGGTAGAAAACTAAATGATAGCAAGTAGAAAGTGCGGAGACTAAATGTTTGCTGGGTAAAAAACTAAATGATAGCTAGTAGGAAGTGCGGAGGCAAAATGTTTGCTGGGTAGGAAAAAGGAAACAAATTTTTAAAAATGTTCTTACATTATAACATAGTAGTTTACTGGGAAGCAAATGATTAAGAACACGCCTATTCCAATCTGAAATATATTGGTTTCAAGTAAATTTAGTGTTTAATTGGTTCTTGACCTAGATTAATAACAATACTAGATACGTCTTTTTTATTTTTAAGGGTTTTTCGTTCACAATAACCCTGAGGCAGAAGCACAAAGGAGTTACGCGCATGCGGCGTTAAAATAAAAGACAGAGACAGAGAGCATGTGCGTAACTCCTTCGGGCTTCAGTCTCAGGGTTATTGTGAAGGAATAACCTCTAAATCTTGAAAATACGACATCTAGGGTTCTGTCTGTATTCTTAATAATCTATGGTTATAAACAAAAATATAGCAAAACACCAAAATAGTGTAAAAGACAAAACATGTGTGATAGCATAATTATCAACTCTAAGCAAAATCGTAGTGGTATGAGTGGTGATTTTTCATTTTTATTGCAATTTAAACATATTGAACAACTGTATGTGATTTTTGATTTAATTTTTAATTAATTATCAAACAAAACAATAAAATTGACTTTAATCTTAGATAAAATGTGCATTACGAAAGTTGCAAGACTCACAAGCATTCCATAAAGTGGAGTACCTTAATTGTGTTTTTTTTGTGAGACACCCTGTATGTACCTGTAAACCAGAAAGTATCTGCATTGGTTTTTGTTTCATTCCTTGCTGCATAGCTCTAGGCTTGGGGCAGCAAATAAACTAAAAATTAAACTAACATGATTAAAATCAATATGATTAAGATCAATATGATTAAAATTAATATGATTAAAATTAATATGATTAAAATTAATATGATTAAAATTAATATGATTAACATTTATATGATTAAGATTAATAAGATTAAAATTAATATGATTAAAATTAATATGATTAAAATTAATATGATTAAAATTAATATGATTAAAATCAATATGATTAAAATTAATATGATTAAAATTTTTACAAAGTCTGAAATTGTTATCAAATATAACCTTTGTTACGTTAACAAAGTCGATTGAAACGTGGTTAAAAAGGACTGTGAGCGTAAATTCAATTGGCTCTTCATGTAAAGATGGTAATGCCTGATTCACAACGGTACCCTTAAAAGCTTTGTTTGATCAAGTTTGAAGTAGTATGAATTATATACTTATAATTTTGAAAACTGATTATTTTCAATTAGGGTTGCAAGAAAACATAAAAGGATTATCCAGGAGTTTAACACTTTAAAATCTATAAAAACGACAATATCTTCCACAATATTTACCAGATAAAGATTTTAGGGTACCTTTGTGAATAGAGCATTGTCATCTTTGCAAGAAGGGTCACTTAACATTACACTTACAGTCCCTTTAAACTGAGGCTAGGTCATATCTCATTTGTAAATTTCCTGACCTTTTCTAATTCACATATTAAAAGTAAAATTTGCATAAGATTAGTACTTATTACTCGTGATTTTGTAAATTTGTTAATACATACCATACAAGACATAGCACCGCTAGCGATCGTTGTTCCAACTTTAAAAAATCTTTTTATTTTTATTTTCGATGAAGTCAAATTTTGGAGTTTTGAATTTTCAAGAAAAATTAAGATATCATTTTATAACATTTTAAGATCTAAAACCATTTTGGGAGAAATCTCGAATTTACAGTTTACAGTATAAACATTACAGTATTATTTTCTTATGAATTGTTTTCAACAAAATTACGGAATAAAATAAAGAACAACAAAGACGACATTTATTCTAGAGTTTCTGTAAATTAAATATTTCAATAATAAAAGATTTGCCTTGAATGACAGAGCAGATGAGATGGATAGATAGAAGTGTATTGAGGATGTCTACAGTAGTGTCTGGAATCGTTCTCCAACTAAAATCAAATATAAATACAGGTGTACCCACAAAGGATATGATTTCAGAGACGACTGTACAGAATTTTTACTTTCTGTTTCCTTAGATTTATGATTTCATGCATTTGTAAACTTGTTTCTTTCTTTCCCTATCATTAAAATGTCACCCTTAACCTTTTTAAAAATATTGATCTAAAGGCTTAATTTTGTTTTAAAATATATCCATGGTTTTATACATAAAAACAGTTTATGACAGTTTGATTTCTGATTTAGCAAAGAAAAAATAAGCTTATAAAAAAAAAGATTGAGAGAAAAAAGAATGAATAAATTCTGTTCAGTCGTCTCTGCCTAGTTTCATCCTTTCATCCTTTGTAAATAAGCTTGGAACATCTTTTTTGCATTGTACGAAAAATAATTTGCATTTATAGGTACATACAGTACATACAGTGCGACATATGAAACTGTACAATAGGAACAGTGTACATACAGTGAGACCTATAAAACTGTAAAATAGGAACAGTGTACATACAGTGAGACCTATAAAACCGTACAATAGGAACAGTGTACATACAATGAGACCTATAAAATTGTACAATAGGAACAGTGTACATACAGTGAGACCTATGAAACTGTACAATAGGAACAGTGTACATACAGTGAGACCTATAAAACTGTACAATAGGAACAGTGTACATACAGTGATGAGACCTATAAAATTGTACAATAGGAACAGTGTACATACAGTGAGACCTATAAAACTGTACAATAGGAACAGTGTACATACAGTGAGACCTATAAAACTGTACAATAGGAACAGTGTACAACACTGAGAACTATAAAACTGTACAATAGGAACAGTGTACATACAGTGAGACCTATAAAACTGTACAATAGGAACAATGTACATACAGTTAGACATATAAAACTGTAGAATAGGAACAGTGTACATACAGTGAGACCTATAAAACTGTAGAATAGGAACAGTGTACATACAGTGCAACCTATGAAACTGTACAATAGGAACAGTGTACATACAGTGAGACCTGTAAAACTGTACATTAGGAAGAGTGTACATACAGTTAGACCTATAAAACTGTACAATAGGAACAGTGTACATACAGTGAGACCTAAAAAAATGTACAATAGGAACAGTGTACCTACAGTGAGACCTATAAAACTGTACAATAGGAACAGTGTACATACAGTGAGACCTACATATAAAACTGTACAATAGGAATAGTACACATACAGTGAGACCCATAAAATTGTACAAAAGGAAAAGTGTACATACAGTGAGATCTATAAAGCTGTACAATAGGAACAGTGCACATACAGTTAGACCTATAAAACTGTACAATAGGAACAGTGTACATAGAGTGAGATCTATAAACTGTACAATAGGAACAGTGTACATACAGTGAGACCTATAAAACTGTACAATAGGAACAGTATACATTCAGTGAAACCTATAAAACTGTACAATAGGAACAATGTACATACAGTGAGACATATAAAACTGTAGAATAGGAACAGTGTACATACAGTGAGACCTATAAAACCGTACAATAGGAACAGTGTACATACAATGAGACCTATAAAATTGTACAATAGGAACAGTGTACATACAGTGAGACCTATAAAACTGTACAATAGGAACAGTGTACATACAGTGAGACCTATAAAACTGTACAATAGGAACAGTGTACAACACTGAGAACTATAAAACTGTACAATAGGAATAGTGTACATACAGTGAGATCTATAAAACTGTACAATAGGAATAGTGTACATACAGTGAGACCTATAAAACTGTACAATGGGAACAGTGTACATACAGTGAGACCTATAAAACTGTACAATAGGAACAGTGTACATACTGTGAAACCTATAAAACTGTGCAATAGGAACAGATGTACATATAAAGTGAGATTTTAAAAAGTTCAGAGAGAATATGAAGCAATTTTATATCAAATAGACAAACTTATTTTACTTAATTAGTTGATGTTCACGTGCAAAGTAAAATTAAATACAAATAAAATTGCTTCAATGTCGTCTTCATTTACATATGGTTTTATGGGCCTCATTGTAGTACTGGTTGAGCTTCCATCTCAATCCCCAACGGGAGAATCCTGTCTGACAAAAAAAAGTTTCCATTTTTCTTGATCTGGATTAAAATACAATATTCTTATGAAAGTATCTCGTATACAGAATATTAGAATAGCAGAATATACAGTTGGATAAAACAAAATTTTGAAAAAGGAAGACGACATTTAAACAATCTTACGTGTATTGTATGTTGTTATTAATCAAATATGTTTATGCAGTAGCTTGAAAATCTAATGATTTTGAACCTGCACAATTGCATTTTTTCATGCCAAGACTGTCAAAATAGCAAAAGAATATATAACTGCTTTATTTACAAATTTTTTCGAGAAAATTAAAATATTAAATTATTAAAAAAATACCTTCTCCTTATATTAAGATCCACTAGGGCACAGCAGGACACAGCTACATTGGTTGAAGATATTATTTCTTTTTTTTGGTGTAAAATTTTTAAAAATCCATTTTCAAAAATTATACAGTTATTCTTCATAAATTGTGGCATTCGATATTTATTGAAACTCATTCATATCAAAGATTTAGGTTTTCTAAAATTAGATGTTCTAAAATAATAAAGAGTAAAATAATTTAAGAAAACTTTTCCTTTAGAAGGTGAGAAATTTTTGTTTAGACCTTCCATATTCTCATAACTTATATACAGGGTGTCCCAATAAACATGGGAATTCAGTAACGAATTCAATATCGTCTTTGTTATGAATTAGCGTTGTAATAACCGATTTTAAAAACACAATATTATTAAGTCTGCTAGAGTTTATTTTATGAAAACGGTGAATGGCTACAAAGATGTGTCTACTTCAGTCTTTGCAAGATAAACCGTGAAGACGGACAAGTTTACTCTGTTTGTATACTGCAGTTTTCTTGTTTTACTAAGTACAACCGTATGCAGACAATACACAAACAAACAAATTGTAAACATAGCAGACGAAAATCTTTCGGATTATATCTCTCTCAGTAGGTATCACTATACTAAATCAAAGAATTATTTGAAAAGACGATCATCGAATTCGTCACTGAATTCCCATGTTTATTGGGACACCCTGTATATTTATATAAATTATGAAGAAAAAGACAGAGTTACTTAACCATTTAAATTCTTCAAAAAATGTTGCGACCATTTTGTGATGAAATGTTTTTTCTTACCTAATAATACAATTGTCCATAGGATTGATAAAACGCTGAACACTGAAAAAATATAAATTAATTAAAAAATATTGAAGAACATTATTTTTTGTAATCTAACCTAGATAGAGAGAGACCCAGACTTTTTCCTTCTTAATCCTTGTAATGAATCCAAGACCAGCTGAAAATAATTTTTTTTTACTTTTAAAGATTACATTTTTTTCTTGATGAACGAATCGTTCTTTCAGTAAAAAACAATGTTGCTTTAAAAAAGTTTGTTCGAAAAAACTCTGAACAATCCAAGTCATTCGTTCGATGTTCGTTTTTTTCTGAATGAAAAAATTTGTTCGTTTTCTAATTTGTTCACAAAAACGATGCCCACCTATAAATTTTGTATAAAAGCAAAGTAGTTTTGAGCAAGTCATTTTATCAATAATATTTTAGTTAAACAGCGACTAAAATCCTGGAAAGTTATAAAAAATCTAAATAGAATTGCTATTAACTTAACAAAAAATAATAAACCCCTTCCAAAAAGGGGAAAAGGACTTTACCTGTAACCGAATAAAGAACCCCTGCAACATATCCCTGATTTATCAGGATTAATCCGGCGTTGATGTCATTAAAAACATCCATCGGAATCTAGAAACAAATATCGTCTTTCTCAGAGAATTTTATAAAAATGTGGGAAGAAACAACAATAAATCCACAAACTTAGCAATCCAGATTTCGACATTGTAATAACAATCCAACAAAAATCAAAACAATTATACCGAATTTATTAAAAGAATTCAAATATGATTACTTGAGAGAAGAAAAGGATGATTCCAAAAACAAGATGGAGGATGGACAGATTTTTAATGGCGGCCTGGTCCCAGGGGCGAGAGGACATATCTAGAAAATAAAGAATTGATTAAATATATCGGAAATGACAATTGAATTATTTATTGAATCCACAACGACTTTGAAAATTCCAGTGAAACTAAAAATGTTTAAAAGTCCATATATTCATTTTGCAAGTTAGCTAGAGAGGGGGGGGGGGAAGTGCAAAAGTCCTCAATTTATAATCACAGCCACCTAAACGTGTTTTGTGGCATGCACGCTCCTTAATTTGTAATCACCGCATAAAATTAAGATATTAGAAAACAATATTTTACGGTGATTACAAATTGAGGTGATGGTGATTTCAAATTGAGGAGCTTGAATGCCGCAAAACACGTGTGGGACGTGGGTGGCTGTGATTACAATTTGAGGACTTCTGCAGCACTACCCCCCTCGGCTAGATCAGTGCACAAGGGCAATTTCTTTGCGATATTTACAGCGGACACAATCTGAAATTGTCTGTCGGTCTGTTTGTGTCAATAAAACGCCAAAATACACGGCATAGTCTGGCCTATAAGAGCCTCACATTACCCAAAAAAAGTTCACGGCCGGTAGAAATACAAAATTTAGCCTCAAAATAATTTCTCTTTTTTATATTGTTTATTAAAAAAAACTAAAAACAATTTAAAAGTTATATATTACTTTTAGAAAGGAGTTCTAAGCTTCCTACAAGTTTATAAATAAACAGGGTGTCCCACGAAACATGACAGAAGGTGAATAGTTTTGAATGTCTTCTCCATATTCTGTATTTATGGATATTCTAAACTTTTTGCAGTTTGTTTTGCTAAGAAAATCTTTTATTCCAACATATTTTACTTTGATATTAATTTTACTATAATATGACTGCCATTTAATATTTTTCATTATTCTCTTTGGGATCAAGATGAAAGAAGACATTTTAAACTATTCACCACCACCTGTAATGTTTCCTGGGACACCATGTACATTATAATACACCGTGTGTCCCCCTAAACAAGACAGTTTGTGAATCACTTAGTGTCTAAATATTATCGTCATTTTTTTTTGCATGTACTTAATTTTAAGAAATATATATACCTTTGTCCTTGTGTATAATGATAGTTATTCCATTCTTATCATCATTTAGTCTCTTCTCATCCTCATACTTATCCATCCCCTCCTTCTCCTCATTATCATACTCATCTAACCTCTCCATTTAAAAAATATCACTTTCTACTTTTTCATCTAAAACAAGACAAAAATTAGGAAAAATATTAATTAAAATTGCTAAAAATTGGATGCCTTTTAAACTGATAAAAATTTCAAGCTTCATTATTATTATTTGCAATTCACATTATTACAGTACATGTACCCAGTTTACGGTACACAATTCACAATTCACAGTTCACAGTACATGTACACAGTTTACTGTACACAATTCACAATCCACAGTTCACAGTACATGTACACAGTTTACGGTACACAATTCACAATTCACAGTTCACAGTACATGTACACAGTTTACGGTACACAGCTCACAATTCACAGTTCACAGTACATGTACACAGTTTACGGTACACAATTCACACACAGTTCACAGTACATGTACACAGTTTACGGTACACAATTCACAATTCACAGTTCACAGTACATGTACACAGTTTACGGTACACAGCTCACAATTCACAATAAGCATTACAGATTACGCAATGAACAGTGCAGAGTTTACACGTACACAATTTACAGTCATCAATGAAAGTTCAATATTCACAGTTCATAGAACGCAGCATACAGTTCACAGTGCACAGTTCATAGTACATAGTTCATAGTACGCACTCATTGAAAACTGATAAAAACACAGTATAAGAACACAGTATAACATTACACAGTTTACAGTACGGGAACTATATATTTACACAGAAAATTTGCACAGTTTAAAGTACACAGTAAATTCACAGTGTACAGTACACAGTTCACAGTACAGGAACTATATATTTACACAGTAAATATGCACAGTTTACAGTACACAGTAAATATGCACAGTTTACAGTACACAGTAAATTCACAGTGTACAGTACACAGTTCCCAGTACAGGGACTATATATTTACACAGTAAATATGCACAGTTTACAGTACACAGTAAATTCACAGCGTACAGCACACAATTCCCAGTACACTGACAATATATTTATACAGTAAATATGCACAGTTTACAGTACAGAAACCATATATTTACACAGTAAATATGCACAGATTACAGTACACAGTAAATTCACAGTGTACAGCAACTTTACAGTACAGAAACTAAATATTTACACAGTAAATGGACAGTTTCTAGTGCAAAGTTTACAGTACACAGTAAATAACAATCACAGTAAATAAGCACAGTTCACACTTCACAGTTCACAGTTCGCTGCAGTTCACAGTTCACATTCACAATGAAAAGCACTTAAAATTGAAATGAAGGATACATTTCCTATATTGCGTTATATATATATATATATATATATATATATATTACGTATTGCATACAGTATCTGATTGCTCGCTATAATGCATTACAGTTCTTACAGTGCTGACTAATTTGTTACTATACACAGAATCAAACTAAATCAATGTAACCGGTCCTAGCTTTTCTACAGTTCACCCTGCGCAATTTGTGGAAAACCCGGGATTTCAGCCCTTTCATTCCGAGGAAATTGAAGCTGTAGCCTGTATGCAGCTTCCTAAAAATTGAAGCTGTAGCCTATATGCAGCTTCCTAAAAATTGAAGCTATAGCCTGTATTCAGCTTCTTATAGCCTGTTTGCAGCTTCCTAAAAATTTAAGCTGTAGCCTGTATGCAGCGTCTTAAAAATTGAAGCTGTAGCCTGTATGCAGCTTTTAAAAATTTAAGCTGTAGTCTATATGCAGCTTCTTAAAAATTGAATCTGTAGCCTATTTGCAGCTTCCTAAAAATTTAAGCTGTAGCCTGTATGCAGCGTCTTAAAAATTGAACCTGTAGCTTGTTTGAAGCTTATTAAAAATTGAATCTGTAGCCTGTATGCAGCTTCTTAAAACTGGACTAACCGTAATTTCAGGTGATTCTTCAATTAGAGAGTTATATACTCGATTCACAATGGTACCTATATATCTATCTATAGTTAAATTCTCTTTGAAGGTTTTGTTTGCTGCAGAGACAAGCAGGGAAATTGACAGATCTTATCTCTTCTATAAAGTACGACGATTTTTTTTAGATTTTTACTAAGATGAAGCCACACAGGTTGAAAGGATACAGTCATGATTCTGTCATGTAACTCTGTAAATGTATGGTCACGAGCAAACGATTTTACTGAACGATCGTTCAGTGGGAAAACGAACGAAATAAGTGGAAAATGAACAATAACTTCAAGAACAAACGAAATCATTTTTTGAGCGATTAAAAAAACCGAACGAAATGGATTGTTCACGAACGATGAACGAACAAAATGAAAAAAACGAAGGCGCGTCATCAGATCTAAACTTGAGTTTAGAGAAGAATAGCTTTGATGTTTGTGAACTCAGTACAAGCCTCCGTTTGTTGAGATATAGAAAATCTACGAAATAAATAGAAAGCTTAACTAATACTTTCTCCTACTTTCTTCTTTCTTTTCGTGGGAAAAAGAGAAAACCATCGTTTACAAATAAAATATCAAAGGAACTGATTACTTGGCCCCAACTCTGATTTTATAATACTTACTTAGATATTTTACCGAACCTTGCATATTTTCTGTTAATAATCTAATTATTCAATATATTTATATATTTTAAATCATTTAATATTTTTTCGTTTTTTTATTTTATTCAAGACATGCTAATTTCCAATATACATCATTCAATATGATTCTAGGCAAACCCTGTATGTAGCTGATACAATTATGTATATTAAAACATTTACAAGGGGATTCACATTATTATCACCATATAACAAAGCTCTTCTCTCATCTATGTATGTATATATATATATATATATATATATATATATGTTAGGATGTATGTATAATGTAAATATGTATGAATGTATTTAAATTTTTTTTTAAAGAAACCATATGGGTATCCTGGGGGTAACATAGGTAAAAATAGATTTTTTAAACAGAATTTTTTTCAAAAATCGAATTTTTTTTAATTCGATTTTTTTTAAATTCCACGGCTAACGCCGGGCACTTCAGCTAGTATAGCACTGGCGCAATTATATTGGAGGAGGGGGGAATCTAATTTCCCCCCCCCCTCGACTTTATACATAATAATGATTGTAGCCCATTTTTATAATATTATGACTAAAAAAAATAAGAATATCAACAACATTTTTCTTTGGCGCTTTGCGCATTATTTCTAATATTTCTAATATTTCTAATATTGATCTAATATTTCTAATAGAATTTCTGACGATTTTTCTCTTTCTTCAACTTGAAGAAAGTAATACAAATGTCCCCCCTCACCCATGTCCCCCATGAAGGATGCTATTAAGAAGGAGTCCATTTAGGGACACATGAAGGACTTAATTTATAATATACGACCTGTTTCCAAGGACTCTTATTCGGGCTTTGATTTATTTCGGACTTTTTGCTCTTTTTATTTCTTTCCCGTGACTTTATTAGATCGATTCAAGAATACATACCGTGAAAAATCAATTTAATCTTAAACAAATCATTCAGATATTACGACCTATAGTCATCGATTATCTTTCGCCACATTTGTATATAGTTGATATTTCATACTAGTTTTGATTTTGTTTTTTAAAATAATATTTAGCTTACAACTTGTTTTCGAACATTCCTGGAAAATATGAAAATGTCGTCTTCATTACCAAAAATCCTTGAAACAGGAATAAATGTTTTTATAAGTAACACCCTGATCATAACAATTAAAACATATTATGAAAAATCAACTATATACAAATGTGGCGAAAGATAATCGATGACTATATATGACTATCTGAATGATTTGTTTAAAATTAAATTGATTTTTTTACGGTCTAAGTCGTATGTTGCAATTTTCTCAATTTGTATGGACACTAAGTTATTCGGTATGAGACGTCTTTAACAATTTTCTCCTTATAGATGCAACAGATAGAAGTAAGATTAGTAGCGATCAAAGGCGCTTTTTTATCGCATTAAATCTACACCCCCTTTCATTTTTCGCGAACACTCCCTTTAACCTAAACTATTCAATCTGTTCGCGCTAGAAAATATTTTAGCTTCTTTAAAAAAACTTTTTTTGTTCGTATGTTCTTATTTCATATCATTAATATACAAAAAAAGAGTAAAAGTATCAATAATAATGATAAAATGTTTATTAGCTTATCACAACAACATTTTCTATCTGTTTGTTCTTCTGTATTATTATTATTAATAATAATAATAATTGAGATATTTGAATAAGTAATGAAATAATTCGTCAAATTTTATTGAGAAAAATAAAACATTAAATAGATATAATGGTTCCAAAAAATGAAAAATATTAGATAAAAATTCAAATGTAGCAAATTGCAGGTCTAAAAGTGCTTCAGCAATAAATTTGAGATAAATGTTATTAATTTAGAATTTAATTTACAAAACACAGCCGGATGTTAATGTACAACAATTAAAGTTAAAACAGGGACGTTTTCACAGAGGAAGCAAGGCAGCCCCCCCCCACTTACATTTTACATGGGGTATAGTTTAAAGTTGATGTATTTTGCGCATTTCTAGTTCGTAAAATTGTATGCTCACAAGCTTATTACTAAGTAATGTCTTAAAAGGTATAATTCTAATCCCTCATTCGTCAAAATATATATAGTAAATAGAGTCACATTTTTATAGATCAAATGATACAAAGATCTAAAAGTGTGGCAAATCAAATCTTTTAAGTTATATGCATTCACTACAGGTCGATTATGAAGACAACTTTAAAAAATAATTAAGCATAAGATTCTGTAGTATAGTAATTGCTTTAAAAGGACTGTATGCGAAATTTCAAGTGACCCTCCATGCAAAGATGGCAATGCCCGATTTACAATGCCAGGCCTTGAAACCTTAATCTGAACAAGAAAAAATTAGATTTGATGATTTTGTTTATTTTCATTTCTTGTTTTCTGCAAAAGTGAGTTGCACATTTCAATCGCTTATAAGAAACAAGCTGCAGAAATTTAAAGAGTCAGAAAAACGATATTATCTTCCACAATTGGACCAGATTAAGATTTCAATGGTTCCATTGTAAATCGGGCATTGCTATCTTTACTTGGAGGGGTACAATGAAATTACGCTTACAATCCCTTTATTAATGTAATTTTACAGGCGAATTTCAATCTGTAAGCTAAGAACATGCAGCTCTAAATGTAATGTACTTTTCATCTAAAATTAGTAATGTTTAGTCCTAATACAGTACATAGAGAAAGGCTACAAATACAAGTGTACTTCTGTACAGGTATAGAGTGCTAGGTGTTCCGGACAGGATACTGAGCTTGTCCTGAAACCGGTCTGCTTCCCCGATATCACCGTTCTCGGCCCGGTCTGGCTTCACAACCACCAAGGAGGTGAGTGGAGTCACAAACTGGTATCTAGACAGGTATTAATAAAAATTTGAGAGTTGAATTGAACTACAAAGAGAAGATAGGGATTGTTTACATAGTAATGTAACGGTTACCGCCAAAAAAGTCCTTGGAAAAAAGTCCCAGAAATTCAAAACACAGGACTTTATTTCCAGTGACATTTTTTCCAAGGACTTCGGAATTCGGATTTTTTTCCCAAATTTTTTATTTCCAGGTTTTTTTCTAGAAACTTTTTTTCCCGGGACTTTCTTACATAGATTCTATTGTAACAAATAAGGAACTATTTTTTTCCTAATCGTTAACAAATAATGTGAACAAGGCCTTGTGTTTCTGAGCCAAGCAAGAGGGGCAATCACTTGTGTTTACTGCCTCGGACGGCGAACATGGGTAATCATTTAACGTCAAATAATTATGGAAGACGACATTCTAAACTGTTTACCAACTGTCATGTAAAAGAGGTCTACACAAAAGCGTGATAATTTAAAAAGAAGATGTTTTACCTAAGTGACAGATAAAGAGCCCTCTCGAGGTTATTACAGATGACAAGGCCATCCCCAGCTCCCTCTTTCTCTAGATCTAAAGAAATCCAATATTACAGATAAATAAATAAATCTCTAGAAACAGACAGCCCATTCTCTGTGCCTTCCCATAAAACCTAATGCCGTATTTTCACCAAATCTGCATAAAATTTTACGTAATATTTACGCTTAGATTACATAATTTGGTAAGTAAGGTTATTCCCATACATCTAAAGAAACCCAATCTTATGGTTAAAACTATCCCCTGTCCCCAATTCCTCTAAATAAAATGGAATATAATATCACAGGCAACTGGACCCTCCCCTGCTCTAGATAATTATTTAATTTCACAAAAGATATATACCCAGTTTTACCCAATAATTTGATAAATTCAAATTAATAAATACATGTTTTCCTCTTAATCTGCAGATTTACAGATATCTAGGGCTTTCTTTTCCTCTAAATATAAGGAAGAAACCTAATTTTATGAATAAACTCTAAATCGGAAAAAAACCTTCCCTATGCTTTATTGTCACCAACTATTCATAAAATAAGCTAATTATACGTAATTTTTACATAAAATTGGTAAATAGGGGATTCTTAGAAAAATGGGAGGAACCTGCAAATGACCAATCCCTGCTCTTTAAAAATTTACAAAATTACGCAATTTCTGATGCAGTACAAAAATAAACTAGTTTTACCTAGAACTGGTGGCAGAGGCCCAGGCTGGACACAGGAAACAAGTTCTCCCTGAACAGGAAATAATAAACAAACTTCTTAAATTTGCTCAAAGGTTTCCTATTTAACATTTCATGAAATTTTAACTTTTTCTTTGTTAGCTTATATAAGATGCAATCGTTGAACTGCCCCTGGAAAGTAAAAAAATGTTAAGCTATTTAATAAATAGTAAGGAGTAGTTGAGCAGGGTATGCTTAGCTAAATATAAGTAAATTATATCTTATCTTATCTTTATGTTACTCCTACACTGCTGATCAAACTAGAGAAATGGTTTTTGCTTTTCATTATGTATTTTTCTTACATTACTAACGTAAAATAGCAAACTTCTGCAAAAATCCTGGAGAAAAGAAGAGAATATTTTATAATTTTCTAGAAAAGAAGACGATATTTTATAGTTTCTTAGAGAAGAACACGGTATTTTATAGATTCTTAGAGAAGAAGACGATATTTTATAGTTTCATAGAGAAGAAGACCATATTTTATAGTTTCTTAGAGACGAATACGATATATTTTATAGTTTCTTAGTGAAGAACACGATATTTTATAGTTTTTTAGAGACGAATACGATATATTTTATAGTTTCTTAGAGAAGAACACGATATTTTATAGTTTCTAAGAAAATAAGACGATTTTTTATAGTTTCATAGAGAAGAAGACGATATTTTATAGTTTCTTAGAGACGAATACGATATATTTTATAGTTTCTTAGAGAAAAACACGATATTTTATAGTTTCTAAGAAAATAAGACGATATTTTATAGTTTCATAGAGAAGAAGACGATATTTTATAGTTTCTAAGAAAATAAGACGATATTTTATGGTTTCTTAGAGAAGAAGACGATATTTTACAGTGTCTTAGAGAAGAATACAGTAATCAATAGTTTACCTTGGAAAGTTTAGAGAACAGATTCTGCACTGTAAGATAGGCCCATAGTCTTTCCAGAAAATTGTACTCAATCCTAGAATGTCAATAAGTAAATGGCATGAAATTCTCTCTACTCTCTACTCTCTACTCTCTACTCTCTACTCTCTACTCTCTACTCTCTACTCTCTACTCTCTACTCTCTACTCTCTACTCTCTACTTACTCCCTACTCCCTACTCCCTACTCCCTACTCCCTACTCCCTACTCCCTACTCCCTACTCCCTGCTCCCTACTCCCTACTCCCTAATCCCTACTCCCTATTCCCTACTCCCTATTTACCGTGTGTCAGGTAGGAAATCTATATACGTGTCAACAGTCTCACTAAACCATAATTTGTAAAATATTAATTATTTAAAAAAAATAAATACACTCTTTAGTACGTCTTTGGAACTATTCAGACCTAAACTCCTGTTCTTGGGATTTCCAAAAGAAAGGAAAGATATATGTAAGTCTGTAAGTTCGAGGCCAGTAATTCCGTTTCTTTCTAAATCAAAGAATTGCAATTTGCAACAAAACTTTAAAATAAAAAATAAAAACTATTTTGGTTTCCTAATTGGTACAATCTCAGCAGCAGCAATATTTCCTGACTGAATATACTGACCAGAACTCTAAACATTATCAACTTTATAAGTAATCAACATTTACAATTATTTAAGAATAAGATGAAATAAAGACGACTTTTTGATTTTCATTAAACAAGATGATAAGTACAGCCTTGCAGGGTTACATATTTGTATAGGGAAACACATGTTGTAAATAATGGCAAGTTTTGAAACAGGATGATAAGTTTTGTGTGGGGTGACAAGTTGTGACATTTGTCTTTATATGTTTAGAAAGGGCAATTTTTTGACAAATAAATTACCATATTTTCAGAAAAATCCAACTCAAGATAAGAATATTTTCCATAAGTGGAAAACATTTTTTTTAGCAAACCTGAGTTGCAGTGATTTCATATTCAATAAACTGCTCTTCTTGTCCAGCATCCAGTATACCAGCAACTATCATTTCTCCTCCCTACTCACATCTTTTTATTCAATACCTACCCCCTCCTCTCTCCTTGCTACCTCCTTCCCATTTCTTGCTACCCTTCCCCTACTCACCCGACCCCCTTTTCTTATTATTTCTTCATGATTTAAAATGTCTATGGTAAATTAAATTATATGACTTTTCGGAAAATGAACAAGATCAGGATCAAGATCAGGATCAAGATCAGTATCAAGATCAGGATCAAGATCAGGATCAAGATCAGGATCAAGATCAGGATCTTCCCTCCACTTTTAGAATGTCTTTTGAAAAATTCTATATTTACTTTCAGGTATAATCTAAACAGAGACTTTGATTCAGTATTTTAAAGATTGTTGAATTTTTTATTTCACTTTTTATCTTTCCTTAGAAAATCCTTGAGCGACGTTTTAAGAAAACCCGAAAATAAAAATAATCAATTTAAAATTTACTTAACTAGAATTTTACTTTGAAATAAAGATAGTATCGAACCTAATATTTTATATTTTTGCACAAGTTAATAAAGATTTTGATAAATATGTTGTAAAGCATTATTCAAAACAGTATGTATGTAATCCATAACGCTTTACAATAATAAATATTGAGATCTTGAAAATAAAATTTAAAGATGATAATGATTCGAATAAAAGATATAGTTCCTGGTAGAAAGTATGGAAAACAGTTTCAGTGATAGATTGGGTTAAGAGGGAGGAATCCAAGTAGTTAAACTCAACCTAATAGTATCATTATTATCATTGTAATTTGTTATCATTGCTAATGTTGTTATGTTGTTATCATATTACATTAGTAATTAAAAAAATATGAAGCAAAAATTCCCAATTTGTGTTTAAAAATCATTATTATCAGTGTTATTATAATTATCATCATTATTTTCATCATTATTATTAATATCATAATCATAATCATTATCATTATCTTAGTTATTATCATATTATCATTATTTTGATTATTATCAGTGTTATGATTATTATCATTGTTATCATAATCATCGTTGATCAATGATCATATTAACAATTTTATCATTACATTAATTGTAAATTATTATTAAAATTAATTGTGTTTATTTTGAAAATTAATTATAATTATCACTATTATTAGAATTATCGATGTATTACCTGTGACAGTATGGGACTGGAAACCTCTTTATATAATCCTAACATTTAAAAAAGTAATTTGTAAACAACTGTCGGAATAACTGGTCAGGGTTGGAATAACTGGACAGGGTTGGAATAATTGGGCAGGGTTGGAATAACTAGACAGGGTTGGAATAACTGGGCAGGGTTGGAATAACTGGGCAGGGTTGGAATAACTGGGCAGGGTTGGAATAACTGGGCAGGGTTGGAATAACTGAGCAGGGTTGGAATAACTGGGCAGGGTTGGAATAATTGGGCAGGGTTAAAATAACTGGGCAGGGTTAAAATATCTGGGCAGGGTTAAGATAACTTGGCAGAATTGAAATAACTGGGCAGGGTAGGAATAACTTGGCAGAATTGGAATAACTGGGCAGGGTTGGAATAATTGGGCATGGTTGGAATAACTAGACAGGGTTGGAATAATTGGGCAGGGTTGGAATAACTGGGTAGGGTTAAGATAACTTGGCAGAATTGGAATAACTGGGCAGGGTTGGAATAACTGGGCAGGGCTGGAATAACAGGGCAGGATTGGAATAACCGGGCAGGGTTGGAATAACTGTACAGGGTTGGAATAATTGGGCAGGGTTGGAATAAACTGTGTATATATCCTATGTCTTTTATTTTTTATTAATGATAATTGTTTTACCTTCAAGTTGAAGACTTGCATCTGATGCAGTATAAATCTTCCTTGCAAAACCATAGTTCTAAGAAAAAGAACAATAATAAAACCCATACCTTAACATACTACACAGTTAACCAGAAACAAGGAAATATATAAAGGAACGCCCAACTCAAATTGTGTACTGTACTCTGCGGGAGGAATGTAAACAAACCCAGTGCCCCCACAGAAGTTGAAGGGAAAGGACTAAAGCTCTGATTTAATATAACAGTCCAACAAAAAACAAGTTAATATATCAAGTTAGAGGGAATACTTCTGATTTTTGGCTTTCTGGTCAATATGGAAAATACAATATATTCTTCTTCCACCCCTTGGGCCCTTTTCCATCAAAAATGATGCGTTGCCCCTGACTTTTTTGTTTTGATCTCCTCCCACTGCAGTACACAGATTTGACGCATCAGATATGGCGGTTCCTGGTCTATATATTTCTTGGTCAGAAAGACTCGAGACTTTAGAGACAACTTGGAGACTTTAGAGACAACTTGGAGACTTTAGAGACACCTTGAAGACTTTAGAGACAAGTTGGAGACTTTAGAGACAACTTGGAGACTTTAGAGACAACTTTGAGACTTTAGAGACAACTTTGAGACTTTAGAGACACCTTGGAGACTTAAGAGACACCTTGGAGACTTTAGAGACAACTTGGAGACTTTAGAGACAACTTGGAGACTTTAGAGACAACTTGGAGACTTTAGAGACAACTTGGAGACTTTAGAGACAACTTGGAGACTTTAGAGACAACTTCGAGAGGCAGATTTTTAAAATCTTATTTCTTAAAGTTATTGTTTCTTATAGAGCTTTCTTTGTATTATTTTGCAGAGTTAACCGCGATTTTACCTCCAAATGTCAACCTTTCCATTTAAAATGTTTTATGTCGTCATTATCTTTTGTGGGTAACCCTGTATAATAAAGTGTCAGTAGGAAATAAATACGAGGGAGGATGGGATATTGTTTAAAAAATTATAAAAATAATGTTAGGAATATCTAACAAACTTTGTTTTCACCAACATTATCCTTATAATGTCTAACAAAAATTTCCTAATTTCAAATTTCTTTTGTTTTCTTTGATTTTACGAATCAAATGTTGATGTTTCGCTTTAACAGTCCTTACCTGAACAGATAAAGTTTTCAGCATTCCAAAATCTGTGTGCATGCCAAATGCTAAACTAAAATTAGCAAATTTTAAACATTTTCAGCAAGAATACAAAAAATATTTAGCAAAAAAGTTTTTACATTTTTAAACATTTAAAAAATAATAAGTTTTAAATTGTAAATCCCTAAATATTGCTGCTTTCGTGTCTTTATTGGCTTCCCGAACATTCTCTAAAATCTAAAAAAATACTTCATTTTAATATTTTTTTTTGGCTGGATTTGTGTTTTTAATATTGAAATCTGGAGATTAATAACAAGAGGAGAACAAGCGTAATTTAATCTCGAGATTAAGAAAAAGAGTGGATCAAGCATTAATCCCGATATCCACCGTTCAAAAGTTCCCAGCTCAGAAGTCAGAACTTCATTGTTGTGAATCTCTCTTGAATACCCTGCCAGGTTAAGTGCCATGCATTGGATATCAAAACTAGGTGTTCAAATCCAGTTCTGATCTCCAACTCACTTTGTTTAAAGGGATTATAAGCGTGATTTAAAGGGACCCTCCATGCAAAGATGGCAATGCTCGATTTACCCTTAAAAGCTTTGTCTGATCAAGAGTATGAATTAGATATCCACTTTTTTGTTTCTTTAAACTGTTTTATTTCATTTGCGGGTTTTCTACAAAAGTGACTTATGCATTTCTTGCTTATAAGAAGCAATGGAGAAATTATCAGAATTTATCACTTTTCAATTGAGGAAAAACGACAGTATCTACTATCTACCACATTTTTTATCAGATTAAGGTTTCAAGGTACCGTTTTATCAGATTAAGGTTTCAAGGTACCGTTTTATCAGATTAAGGTTTCAAGGTACCGTTTTATCAGATTAAGGTTTCAAGGTACCGTTTTATCAGATTAAGGTTTCAAGGTACCGTTGCATGATTCAAATATTGCCATCTTTGCATGGAGGGTAACTTGAATGTACGCATACAGAGCTGGGAACTTTAGAATGGATAAACTTTAATCCTGACTTCTTGATCCGAATATCCATTGTGGAAACTTTTCATTTTAGTCCTAATCTACTCTTTTTATCTCTCCTTGGATATACGTTAATTGTTTTCTCTAATGAGAATATTTTTGTTCTCTCATTGGTTGCCCGCTTTTCTCTGATTGGCTGCTACAGTTTCTCAGATGATTAAATATTAATTTGAATTTTATCGTTTTTCATACACTTTTAAGATAATCTTGCAAGATTATGTTAATCTTGAGATTATCAAAAAGAGAGGATCAAGCATTAATCCTGATATTCACCATTCTTAAGTTTTCAGCTCAGTTCTTTTAATGGGGTTTTAATGGCAGGATAAACTGAAGAATATTTAGATACAGCAAATATTTTATAGCAAATTTAAAATGTCATCTGCTAGATATTGTAGAGACGTCCATCTTTTAGCCAGATTCCAGGTAAAAAACAAACAAATCATGAAATTTTATAAACATTTGCAATCTAGACATTTTTGGTTCAAATGTAATTAATGTGTTATTCCTGAAATATACCTGGACTGTATCGGTAACCCCCTGGGTTGGATGACCGTCAGTTAGGAAGAAAATCATGGATTGCACCCCATCAAGAACTCCTTTAAGAAACCAAACCAAATATTTAAAAAAGAAAAGATAGAAAAGTTAAAATAAACTCCGTCGAAAAATTAAAAAAATCATAAGTTTTTTATCTTATTTTCCACCAAAATTATTTATAATTCTCATTATTCCCATATTTTAGTTACAAAGATTGAGAACTGTCCCAATAATGTTTTTAATAAGAGAAGAAATGCGCAGAATGCCTCGTTTTATATTTTATTGTCTGCTGCAAAATATTTGAAATTCTTCTCAACTATATTTGGCCGGGAAATGGGCTAACTCAAAGCATGAACAAGAGGAATGCACTAACTACTCTATATCTTTAAATTCAAAATTTTACCTTTTTTCTTTTCTTTTTAAAACTTAATTTGTGCACATTAGTTTATTGTTACATTTTCGTTTAAAGGGATTGTTCAATTAGTTAAAAAAAAATCAAAATGATTGAAATTTTGAAAAATTATATCTCAGCCGACCAGAGTTTGAGCCGCGGCTTAAATATGGTTGGTTCCACTTAATATCGTATTCATTGCTTTAAGATTTATGCCGGCGCTAAATTGAACCCGGTTTTTGACGGATTTAAGACTAGGCTTAAATTCATTAAATTCGGCCACAGGATGAGGAAAGCGTTAAGATAACAATCCCTTTTTAAAGTAAAAATGTTTACAGATATAATTTAGATTTAGATTTTTTTGTTGGTTTTTCCTTTTTGTTTAATGTGTGTTACAATTTTCAAAGCCTATACACATTCATTAATCAATCTTTATTCAAATACTAACAAAAATTAAAACTTTATTATAGACTATGCTAAATCTTTCTGTATTTTGTTAAAGTTTGCTTTCCTAAAAAAATGAACAAAAAAGGATCGTTTAAACACGATCATTTTTGGTTCGTTTTTGTATATATAGATAGATAGATAGATATTAATTAATTAATTAATTAATTAATGGATTAATTGATAATTCATAATCTTACAAAATACAAATACTTACAAAATTTTTTGACAAATATATTGATTAATTAGCAGAAATATTGTTTCGATGATTGAAAGACAGACAAAATTCATGATTAATTTATTAATTGATTAATTGGTTGATTGATTGATAAACATGTTTATTAGTTGATTGATTGATTGGTTAATAGACATGTTTATTAGTTGATTGATTGATTGGTTGATAGACATGTTTATTAGTTGATTGATTGATTGATACATGTTCCTGAACTAGAGCATCATTAATGTTAGTTCCTCCAACCGCCTCCAACTTCCCGACAAAATCTGATCAATGAAAAAAATATTTATTAATTGGATTTTGGACATAAATTTATCAACATTGGTCCATTTACATTAATTAAATAATAAAAAATAGTTTAATCTTTAAACATTCTTTAAACAGAATTTGCATTGCTGGATTTAATTTAAATAAAATTAGAAATTGAGATAAATATTCATTTAACAAAACTAAGTTTTTGAGACAAAATTCAAACTCAACATCATGCCGCAAATAATTTTATCTAGATATATCAAAACCTATCCCTGCCACAAACAAAGACATCCAAGTTACAGATATCAGAAATAAGTAAATGGGTGAAATGATTTTGTATTTCAAAGAACATTAGTTCCAAAACTAACACTTGGTCCAGTTCTAAGTCCCAAAGCTAACACTTGGCCCATTTCTAACACTCAGTGTTAGAAATGGGCCAAGTTTTAGTTTTGGAACAAATTGCCCCTGCATTTCTTTTGACGCAAGCTATACATTACAAATCTCTGTATCTCTAAAATCTAATGGCGTAAACCTTTGATATTTAAGAAAATATGAAAGGTCCACAACACCAGGTTGTACAGGGATAGTTCCTTGCAAGTTACCAATGTACCTGTGCAATGATTGGTCTAATATTTTTTTTCCAAAAAGACAACAATGAAAAGTTTCAGCTTTTGAGAGGATAGCAGCAAAAAATGTGAAAAAGGAATTGAGTCTTTCCCACAAATTAAAATTATCTAATCCCTATATCTTTGCAACCTGAAAGTGTAACCCGTTGATATTTTAAACCTAATTTATTTGATCTAACATTATTCATAGTTTGAAATATCTTGAGTATACGACATTAGATTGCAAAGATATAGGGATTAGAAATTCAGAGTTTGTGGCAAAGACTCAATTCCTTTATGTCTATTAAAAGTTTACCTATTGCCTTTTCACGGTTTTTTGAACTTGCAGAAACTAAAGAATTATCCTCTATCTCCCAAACTGATATTTCATCAGAGAATCTGGTAAAAAAGTTTTAAGAAAAAGAAATTTTGTTTTGCTAATCGTTTCAAGAAGTGCAAACAATTAAAGACTAAGTTTGTTCTTTGGTAAATTTTAAATTCAAAAAAGCGCCAAATTTAGCTAAACTTGTTATTTTAATTTACAACTTCCTTCAGAAGTTGATCTACTAGTAAAAATCTTTGATCTTTGCTTTTTAACAACACCAAGACATAAGATTGATTGATTGGACTGATAATTGTAATTTCAAGCGGCTTTTCTTTTAGAGAAAGTTAATCTGATTTACAACCCTTGCCGGATCAAGAATGTAGAATTGATCAAATCAAATCAAATGTTGTCAGGATGGTCCAAATCAAATCAAATGTTGCCAGGATGGTCCAAATCAAATCAAATGTTGCCAGGATGGTCCAAATCAAATCAAATATTGTAAGGATGGGCCAAATCAAATCAAATGTTGTAAGGATGGTCCAAATCAAATCAAATGTTGTAAGGATGGTCCAAATCAAATCAAATGTTGTAAGGATGGTCCAAATCAAATCAAATGTTGTAAGGATGGTCCAAATCAAATCAAATATTTTAAGGATGGGCCAAATCAATCAAATGTTGTCAGGATGGTCCAAATCAAATCAAATGTTGTCAGGATGGTCCAAATCAAATCAAATATTGTAAGGATGGGCCAAATCAAATCAAATATTGTAAGGATGGTCCAAATCAAATCAAATGTTGTCAGGATGGTCCAAATCAAATCAAATGTTGTAAGGATGGTCCAAATCAAATCAAATGTTGTAAGGATGGTCCAAATCAAATCAAATGTTGTTATCTTCCTGTATCTCATACTAAACACAATAGTATTCATAGCATTTACTGTCTGCTGCATCTTCCTGTATCTCATACTAAACACAATTAGTATGTTACATCCAAAATATATCTTATTCTAAACACAATAGTTTTCACAGTGTTTACTAAACACAAATCAAATCAGAATCCTTCCTGTTGCATCAAGAAAAACATAATATTACCTTCCTGATGCAAAAGAATCATACAATTTTACCTTCCAGATGCATCAAAAACATAATCTTCCTGCTGTTTCAAGAACAGTGTCTTACCTTCCTGATGCATCAGAATCATATAATTTTACCTTCCAAATACATCAAGGATACAACCTTACCTTCCTAATGCATCAAGAACATAGCCTTACCTTACTAATGCTTCAAGAACATAGCCTTACCTTCCTATTAAGATCATATGATCTTACCTTCCTGATACTTCAAGAACATAACCTTACTTTCCTGATGTATCAAGATTATAATCTTACCATTGATGCATCAAGACCATAATTTTCCTGATGCATCAAGAATCTAATCTTTTAGATGTGTCAAGAACAGAATCTATAACATACTCTTCCTGATCCATCAATAACATAATATTTCTGATGCATTAATAATATACTCGTACTGATGCATCAATAACATAACCTTCCTATTGCATCAATAACAGTATCTTACCTTCCTGATGTATCAAGAACAAAAACTACATGTTTCGGCATCGGTGGAAGGTTTTCAGGCGCAACAAAATGTACAAAATATCCCTAAAATAATAAAAATAATCACAAAAAGTTCTAGACATTAAAAAGAGATTAAGGACGACATTTTGTATCGTCGGAGAGAAAGACATTTTGAATCTTCAGACGAGTAGAATACCTGGTACAGGTCTAGTTCTCCTCCTTTATCCCCTCTCTCTACTTCATATTCTATCATAAACTGTAGGGGACCCTCTTTCACCTGAAGGAAAGTAAAATGAAAATAAAAATATTGAAACAAACTGAAGAAAAAATAAATGATTAAAGGGACTGTAAAGGAAAAATGAAAGGGGGTATTGAAACCTGAAAATCTCAGACCTTAAACGATACATATAAAGCATCTATCTGATGTTCCTGTCTCGAGAAATTGATATAAAACTGTGTAAAATTTATACGAAAGTTCATATATATGCAATTTTGTAAACAAGTTGTAGTATCAAACAGATCATATTCAACAAATACGCAACCAATCTGAAAACGACGATATCCCACAGGAGCCTGAGAATCTCAGATTTGCTCCTTTTATAATTTTTTATTTTTATTTTGCACTTTTAATATAAAGTATAATAGACCTGCTCCTGTAGATGGTGAATGTCAGGGATATAAAGTATAATAGATTTACTCCTGTAGATGGTGAATGTCAGGGATATAAAGTATAATAGACCTGCTCCTGTAGATGATGAATGTCAGGGATATAAAGTATTATAGACCTGCTCCTGTAGATAATGAATGTCAGGGATATAAAGTATAAAAGACCTGCTCCTGTAGATAATGAATGTCAGGGATATAAAGTATAAAAGACCTGCTCCTGTAGATGATGAATGTCAGGGTTATAAAGTACTCGAGCACTACCTCCACTACTCGGACTAAATAAATGTTCAAATTTGATGAGACAAACCTTAATGAGAAAATTTTATTTTTATCAATTTATGATATATATCATTTTAATAATTCAGAAATGGTTGAAAAAAGATTGTAAAAATTCATCAATTTTTTGTTTTCCAATTTAACTAATTTTACAAATCAAATCAAATGAAATTTAAAAAAAATATCTCATCTTTAAATAAACGAAAATAACGTTTAGTTGAATATTATTGTTTGATGTTTATTGTTTCTCTAGTATTTAAGTAAATAATTGTTATATCCTACCTCAAGAGTATTTCTGAGTCCTTCAACTGTTCTAAAAACAAAAACATTGAAGATAAACAAATATACAATTATGAATTAGTTGCAAGAAAGGTGAGGAGATGCTAACGTTGACTTCTCGGCCTTACTTCCCCCTCAAGTTCATATTTTAATTAAACAATTTTCTTTTTGAAACTTCTCATGAATTGTTTAAGAAAAGTTAATATTTTAAAATTCACATTTTTTTTCGCAAAATTTAATTGTTTTTATTTACCTTCTTCATCTTCTTTCTCTACATCGATAAAATGTTTTTTGAGCTTTGGAACATTAATTCTAAAAATTAAGAATATTTTTTGAGATTTGGAACATTAATTCTAAAATTACGAATATTTTTTTGAGATTTGGAACATTAATTCTAAAAATTATGAATGTTATTTTAGATTTGGAACATTAATTCTAAAAATTACGAATGTTTTTTGAGATTTGGAACATTAATTCTAAAAAATCGAAATGTATCTAATGAAAATGATGCCACTGTGCCCAATAAACATAAAATTTGGGAGACAACTTAAAGGTTGATTTAGATCTTTAATAGCTTTTTATTAACAAGGAGAGTGTGGATAAACAAACCTACTACAGTAAAACCCTTAATAATGAATACATCGGAAGAATTATTCAAATGTCGTCTTGACAATTTTTCAATGAGTATTTTACTATATTACGTAAATTTCAGTATTTGCGAAAAAAAATAAATAGCCATGAATATGCGGAAACAGTTTTAAAGAGTTCTATATAATCATTTAATTAAAAACCAAATATCTGCAACATTCCATTATCAGAAAGTGAAGAATACGACATTTGATAAATTCTTTCGATGTATTTGTTATTAAGGGTTTCACTGTATCTTAATATTTAATTGTTTTGTCTACAAGATTAATTTTTAAATGTTACTTTTTCTGATACATTTCTTTCCTAAACATTTCTTAGAACAAACAAAGGAATTAAGTCACAAACTCAAATTTATTAATCCTTATATCATCGCAACCTGTTGGTGTAAACCTTAGATATTTTAAACTTAGATTATTTGATATAACTGAATTCATAGTTTGAAATATAAAAGGTTTACGATATTGGGTTGCAAAATATAGAAATTAGAAAATCAGAGTTTCTGGCAAAGAATCATTTCCTTAGTCCCCATATCATATAGGATTATACTGTCTATCTATACAATCCAACTCATGTTGCCTTGGAGTGTATATTAGTCCCAATATCATAAAGGATTATACTGTCTATCTATACAATCCAACTCATGTTGCCTAGGAGTGTATATTAGTCCCAATATCATATAGGATTATACTGTCTATCTATACAATCCAACTCATGTTGCCTAGGAGTGTTAAAAACACGAAACAATCTGACAGCAATAAAATAGAAAAATTAACCGTGTTTTATTTATGAGATAGCTCTCTAATTTAAATGATTGAATTACTTTTTAAAAATTGTTTTAGATTTTTTAAAATAATCTCACCTTGAAATATTTTTTTGCTCCGCAATATTAACATCTATTACATAATTGGACAGCTTCTGATGTGGACTATAAGAAAATGGTTAAAGGGAGTGACCGGCTATGAAAGGTAGTTGAACTGAGTATGCAGTGTTGTGGAAAACTTCTTTCGAATTCATTTGAGACATATTAAACTTTTTAAAGATCTGTAAATCCTAAGTTTGAGCGCAAATTTGACGTTCAAAACTCCTACTTTGGGGGTAAATACGTTTTCAGAATCGGGGTTTTTCAATTATTAACATCTATTACATAATTGGACAGCTTCTGATGTGGACTATAGAAAAATGTAAAAAATGATAAAAATAAAAACCAATTAAATTTAGTAAATTAAAAAAAAGTTGTTTACCTAATATTAATTATGTAATTGTAAACACCTCCTTTTCTTTTTAACAGCTCTTCATATAGCAGATAAAATCTGGAGGCAAAACCAATAAATTCAAATTTAGAATAATATTTGAAAGCTTCTAATTTGTTAAAACCTGGCATTTCAGTGAGAGAATGCAGTGAATTATTTACTAAAAACAACGGTGCTGGAGATATTTAATTTGTTCTCTTAAATCTGACAGATCTCAGTCATTGTCTTGCTCGTCCTTGCTTTAAAAGTCCAAAACCAGAAATAATAAAGCGACATAAGTCAATTTTATAAAACTTCGAAAATCTGTTTAACACTATTAGACAAATATTTATATAAAGTGTAAATCTTTATGTAAATCTTTTTTGATATTGAACAATCTTTTAAAAATGGCAACATTGATTAGTTGATTGATTGATTGATTGATAATGCTCCTCACGACCTCCCCGGGCTGCGTGTTGACCGACACCTTGAACCTATTGCTGTGTCGGGCAGATACCCCAACATGACCTGCAGCAGACATAAGAAAATGTAGAATGTACAAGGTGTTAGGTACTTTCCCAAAGGCATTTTCCCAATGGCGACTTTTTAAGTGGCAACTTCCCAAATCTGCAATTTCCTAAGTGGCAACTTCCCAAAGGTAAGGTTAAGCCCTCTGAGGTGTCGCAGGCTGCAATGGGGGGCTGAGCGCTGCGGCTAGGATGGGCTAGGGGGCCGAGCACCGCGGCTAGAACATGCTGGGTGCCGAGGAATTAAGAAATAGGAAGTTAATCATATTTTTCTTTAAAAGACTTTAACTAATCAAAACTTTAATGTTAACTTTTTTCAAGGTTAAAAAGAAGAATAAAAACATGATACTTCAGGTAATAAATTAAAATATCTGACACCTGCAGATTTCCCCTCTTCAACAGCATCCTTATACAGCTTCAAGGCCTCTTCCTTTTCCTTAACCTCAGCCAGGTAAACTTGACCTCCGACCTCCATAGCAAATCTAAAGATTAATAAGATAAACATAACCTCCGACCTGCATAGCAAATCTTAAGATTAATGAGATAAAACTTGACCTCTGACCTCCAGAGCAAATCTAAAGATTAATAAGATAAATTTGACATCCGACCTCTAGAGCAAATCTAAAGATTAATAAGATAAACTTGACCTCCGACCTTTATAGAAAATCTAAAGATTAATAAGATAAAAATAACCTCCGACCTCCATAGCAAATCTAAAGATTAATAAGATAAAACTTGACCTCTGACCTCCAGAGCAAATCTAAAGATTAATAAGATAAATTTGACATCCAACCTCCAGAGCAAATCTAAAGATTAATAAGATAAACTTGACCTCCGACCTTTATAGAAAATCTAAAGATTAATAAGGTAAACCTAACCTCCGACCTCAAGCTCCATAGGAAACCTAAAGGTTTATAAGATAAACTTGAACTTTAATATGAAAAACATAAGTCTGACCTTAGACCTCCATTTTAAATCTTTAAATAAGATCAGAATGCAATATACAAAGTCCATGAATCTGACTTAGAACTAATTTGATAAATATCAGACCTTCATCTTTATTTTTCCTTGAACTGGTCTATTTTCTAATTAACTTTTAAAAGTGTTTAATTCTGATAATTCTGCATTGTTTTCCTGCAGCAGAAATGTTCAAGTAATTTTTGCTTGAAAAAAATCAGTTTTCTAAATAATTAACATGGAAATCTAATTCATACTTGAAAAACAAAGCCGTTTATGGTACAATTATGAATTGGAAATACCAGTCCATGAATGAAGCTTGAAGCTTGAAGCTACATTGACAGTGCTTTAACAAAGAAAAGTTTTTTTTAATACCAGAAAATACCGAAATATTAGTTTTATCAAAAATTAAAAGCAAGCAATAACTTGATTTGCCTTTCCATTACGAAATATAAACAAACTGATAAAAAACAGCACTAATGTCTAATATGCTTTTAAATACCGAGCCCTATACAGCGTGTAATGTGCCAATAAAACTTACTTTGATATAAAAGCAGTTTCTGGAATGATGACACTGAAGAAAACTTCCCGATGGACAGGCTCTGGGTTCAGAACTGTATTCTCTACAAGTGTAATTGCGTACCTGAAGAAAAAGCTTCCTTTGTTGAACTGAACTGTTCTTCTTTGTGACAGCTTTATTTATAAATATTTGCACTGAACACTGAGCATTTTCAGAAATATATCAGTTGTGAAACAAACAAAAAATAAATGAAATAAACTATTAATAAATATTTCAGCTCATTCCACAATTTCTGGCTATTGCAATAATTGTATATATAATATATTTTTTTGTCAGACCATTGCAGTATTTACAAATTCTTCTATACATGAGATCATGAGATCATGAGATCTTGTGTATTTTGTATGGTAAAAAACAAGGTTGTATAAATGATAAGTTCGGAAAATGTCGTCATACTTAGCATATGACGTCACTCTCCCCTCTATAATCAGTGACGTCATATGCGGATTTTTCCATGCTAAGGAGACGACATTTTTCAAACATTTGAGCGCATCGAGAATACAAACCTTATACAACCTTAATAAAGCACATAGAATATTTAGGGATGTTAACGTTTACATATTTTGGAAAAACGATCGTTTTTTCGTTTTCCTATCGTTTTTTGTTTCGTTTTCCGATCGTTTTTTAAAAAAGTTTTTAAAACGATTGTTTTTAAAATGATCGGAAAACGAAACAAAAAACGATAGGAAAACGAAAAAAAAGATCGTTTAATGATCGTTTTCAAAAACGATTAACAACCCTGAATAAAGTATCTGATGGAGCTGTCAAGTTTTTAATAGAATTCAAGTTAGAGAGGGATTGACGTGTTAATTTAAGGGCATGCTCTATTCACAACATTATCATATTTAATAATTTAGAATATAACGTCGTTTTCTGCTCTGTTTCAGATATTCTCTCTATTGTTTCTGAAGAAAGAAATGCGCAAGTCAGGTTTTTGCAGAGAAACCACTAATAAAAATAACCAGTTTTCAAAAGCTAACACATGGATATCTAATATACCTACTTGATCAGACAAAGCTTTTAAGGATACTGTTGTGAATCGAACATGCCCATCTATCAATGAAGGATTACTTAAAATAATGCTTACATTAAATTTTCATCATTTATGGAATCGGAAGACGCCATTTTTGCAATCTAATTTGTATTTAATGTTCTGCTGTCATTACGCAAATTATTTTAGCTTGAAAATAATTAAGTTTTTGGGTTTAGTTGATTTGTACATTTCTGTGTTTCATGTTTATATTGTTCTCTTTAAAATCAGAAGTTAACATTGCTCTTCCTATTCCACAGTTTTATGAGTCCCACTGTGTGAAAACTAAATAAAAACTAAACAATGATGGATGCCCATCTCTAATTGTTGAGTGGAAATAACAAGCTTGCCAGCTTAGGATAAACAGAGCTAAGAAGGGACAGTCAGATTATGCCCCCCCCCCCCACAGACACTTCATAGCGGGGTTCAGCAGCTCGAATAGGATTTGAAAAGGATATATTTTTTAACACAGTTTTGCCACAGTTTTATCCTTTACAATTATAAAACGGAATTCGTTTATTCTCATTTCTTTACCCACAGGGTGTCCCAAAAAAGATGAACAGTGAAGAGGACAAGTTTACTCTGTTTGAATACTGCAATTTTCTTGTTTTACTAAGTACAACCGTATGCAGTCAAAACATACACAAACAAAATGTGAACTCTTACAGATTACAGCTTTCTCAGTAGGTATCACTATACTAAATCAAAGAATTATTTTAAAAAGACGATATTGAATTCGTCACTGAATTCCCATGTTTATTGGGACACCCTGTATAAGATCTTATCGTGTTGCTTAATGTATTTGTTAATAAATCAGATGCTCAAGTTAAATGATTTTATATCTTGTGCTTGAAGATCTCATTATACTTTTATATCTGTCTTGTTAAAAAGATAAATAATAGCCTTTGTAACAATCAACATTTATTTTGGATGTTACTTACTCACTCACTCATTCACCCACTCACTCAATCACTCACTCACTCACTCACTACCTCCATAGCAAATCTAAAGATTAATAAGATAAACCTAACCTCCGACCTCCATAGCAAATCTAAAGATTAATAAGATAAACTTGACCTCCGACCTACANCTCACTCACTCACTCACTCACTCACGCACTCACTCACTCACTCACTCACTCACTCACTCACTCACTCACTCACTCACTTACTCACTCACTCACTCACTAACTCACTCACTCACCCTCTCGCTCACTTATTAACTCACTCACTCACTACCCCAACCCTATCACTGCATCTGCCTATATATAGATAATATATATGAATATATATAATCTATACCAGTTTAATGGGATCAGGCCATATTTGGGAGGTAACATATACTTAATCCTTTAGGGTCAATTCTTCCACTACAGGGGGTATACAGTATACAGTATACACTCTAGGGGGAATCCTAAATATAATCAAATATTTACAGTATTGCAGGCTTTCATAAAAATTTAGCGAGAAAAATATATATCATGCAGACTCAAAAAAAAAGAATGCTCATAATTATTAAAGGCCAACATTTCCCCCTGTTTTCTGAACCCCCCCCTGTAAAAATTGCATAATTCAGTAGCAGTGCAGTTAATTGATTGGTTTTATTGAAATTAGAAACATAAACATAAATCCTTATAAAGAATTGAAAGAGATCAATAGAATATAGATTAGCGGATGGACAAACAGATGGATGGATGAAGGATGGATGGAGGATGGATGGAGAATGGATGGATGAAGGATGGATAGAGGATAAATGGAGAATGAAGAATGTATAGAGGATGAATGGAGGATGGATGGAGAATGGATGGAGGTTGGATGGAGAATGGATAGATAAAGGATGTATAGAGGATGAATGGAGGATGAAGGATGTATAGAGGATGAATGGAGGATGGATGGAGAATGGATAGAGGTTAAATGGAGGATGGAGGATGTATAGAGGATGAATGGAGGATTGAGGATGTAAAGAGGATGAATGGAGGATGGATGGAGAATGGATGGAAGATGGATGGAGAATGGATAGATAAAGAATGTATAGAGGATGAATGGAGGATGGAGGATGTATAGAGGATGAATAAGGATGGATGGAGAATGGATAGAGGTTAAATGGATGATGGAGGATGTATAGAGGATGAATGGAAGATGGAGGATGTATAGAGGATGAATGGAGGATGGATGGAGAATGGATAGATAAAGGATGTACAGAGGATGAATGGAGGATGGAGGATGTATAGAGGATGAATGGAGGATGGATTGAGAATGGATAGAGGTTAAATGGAGGATGGAGGATGTATAGAGGATGAATGGAGGATGGAGGATGTGTAGAGGATGAATGGAGGATGGATGGAGAATGGATGGAGGATGGATGGAGAATGGATAGATAAAGAATGTATAGAGGATGAATGGAGGATGGAGGATGTATAGAGGATGAATGGAGGATGGAGGATGTATAGAGGATGAATGGAGAATTGATGGAGAATGGATGGATAGAGGATAAATGGAGGATGGAGGATGTATAGAGGATGAATGGATTTGTTTTAGAAAAAGATGCGAGGATGTTTATATCTTGGAGTTGGTCACATTTTTGATGGCTAAACAAATTATTATTTAACAAAAGAAATGAAATAAGCGGTGCCCAATGCCCATCCCTAGTTCTATGTTTTTATTGTTGATTCAGATTAGATTCTCTACAGCTCTATGCCATAAATAAACCCTCTAGACGGAATAAATGAGATTAGCATATTCTATTTGCACAGTGCGTAAAGATTATTTGCACATCGCAAAGAGTAGATAAAAGGGGTGTGTGTAAGGAATATTTCAGAAAAAAAGGAATTTTACAATCATAAATATTGGTTCTTAAAGATTTTTCCCCAAGTTTGTGCAAATTTTTCTAGTCCCCCCCCTTCGATATTCCTCGCATTATATTGAATCGTGGATACTTCAATTGCAATTTTTAGAAATCTTGACAGATTGCATTTTTTAAAGAATCAGTAAAAAACTGAATTTTGCATCCTTTAAAGATTTTGCAAATCCGCCAAAATCTTGACTTTTTTCATAATGTACTAAGAAAAAAAAGTTGCGGATTAACTAACATTTGAAAGCTTAGCTTCCTTACGGAAAACAGGGGCACGAGGCCCCGCGAAAACACAACTTTTTTTTGCAAAAAAATTGTTTTTGTGAGAAGCTGGAGATTTGTTGAAATGTCGCAGTTTAGACAAACCTAACATTCCAGGGGCTGGGGGGTAAATACTGGGAATAGTTGAAATATTTCCCCCACACGGGGGGAGGAGGGGGGGATTTCACAAGAGATTATGTTTGAGTTTATAGTGAAAGTAAGAGGTAAAAGTAAAAGTGGAAGGAAAGCATAAGTCTTAATAGATAGATAGATAGATAGATAGATAGATAGATAGATAGATAGATAGATAGATAGATAGATAGATGATAGATAGATAGATAGTATAGAAATGTAATTAAGCATATAAAGATATATATAGATAGATAGATAGATAGATAGATAGATAGATTGATTGATTGATTGATAGTATAGAAATGTAATTAAGCATATAAAGATATATTTAGATATATTTAGATATAGATAGATATATAGATTTCCAGGTAAAAAAAAACAAGCTACTGGGAAGTAAATTAAAAAAATTGGAAACCGTTAGATGAAATAACTATAAACAATGTTACAAAAATGCGTCAGAAAAAGAAGTATGTCAATGTGCACTGTAAAAAATAAACATCTGTAACGCATGTATTAGATTGCTTAATGGTCGTCTTTCTACCACCCCATTTTAAAAGTTGCATGATCCGAGCCTGTACAACATTTATTGTATATGCGTGCATCCAGTTGTAGTGTCCAGTCTGTACTACCCTGTGTAGAGTCGACCTAGTAAGTAGCCTGGCTATATTTGACTTTTAAGATAGATAAAAAGAATGATGTGCAGAAAGTGTAATGAAACGTTAGTTGAGGTTAACTAGGGAGAACAGATGTGAAAAATAATGAGCAGAAAAACAGCAAAGCCGGGGGAAACTGCAAGGGGGGACTGGGAGTACAGAGGGGGAAATTATAAGGGGGGGGGGTAAAAAGGGGGAAATTACAGAGGAACAGGACTATCCAAGATAAATTAACATGATGATGTGGGGAATTATTGAAAGAGTAAATGAAGTCCCACAATTCACAAACTTGCAAAAAAGCAATGCATAAGAAATGGGTCGATAATTACATTTTCCTTTTTAGTGTTCTTGAAATATCAAGAAATTAGCAGATGGAAGTCAATATTTGTAGGAAACTACAATTATCTATATAATAAAACAAGACATTCATATATATGTTCCCTCTGACCGGCCAAAGGGCTGGATTAAATGAGCTGAAATTTTTTGTGGAAACTCGTGGGTATCCTAGGGGTGACATTTTTTTTCTCCACGGGCAATGCCGGGCCCATTTGCAGTTAGTAAATTAAGCACAGACAAAGGTTTACAAGGTACCGTTGTGAATCAAGCATGCTTCTTTTATCACGAAATTACGTGGACAGTCCCTTCAACAGTTAATACACCTTCCTTCATGGATCATATTTCAAGAATTTGAATAATATATAATAATAATAATATTTTCAAATATTCAGTTATGGACATTTAATCCTAACAACCATCTTGACGTTTATAAAGGCAAGCGTTTCAGTCAATTCTAGAAACTTTAATTCTTGTTTAAAGTAAAAATTTACTAAAAAAGTATCATCAACCATTCACAGCCACCCACGTTATTTATCTATAATTTTTTGATATAATTGTAGTAACTGCCCTACTCCTAAAACTGCTTTTAGACCTGTATCTATCCAGGTATAACTCAGTTTCACTTGATTATCAATATCAAAACCTGGACACGATCCTGGGAACTATCAATGCCAAACCACTGGGCATGATCTCATCAGCTATCGATGTCAACTAGCTTGCAAACTATCAATGCCAAACCAATAGGCTAGATCTCGTTAGCTATCAATGTCAACACAGGCACTAGCTTGTAAACTATCAATGCCAAACCACTGAGCATGATCTCATCAGCTATCCATGCCAACACGGACACTAACTTGTAAACTATCAATGCCAAACCAATGGGCTAGATCTTGTCAGCTATCGATGTCAACACAGGCACTAGCTTGTAAACTATCAATGTCAAACCAATGGGCTAGATCTTGTCAGCTATCGATGTCAACATAGGCACTAGCTTGTAAACTATCAATGCCAAACCAATGGGCTAGATCTCATCAACTATCGATGTCAACACAGACACTAGCTTGTAAACTATCAATGCCAAACCAATGGGCACAATCTCGACTTGTTTATTAAAACAAGGAACGATTAGTCTCTTGCAGTAAACAGTACGGAGTCTCTATATCAACTACTGTATTTGGGATTTATATGTTACAAGCTAATGTGGAAAGACGTAGTTACAATTTCTACGTTGCCATCCATATTACATGATTAAGCTAATCATGTTATGTTGTTATTTTACAGCACAGTTAAAATTAATTATGAAATGGTTTTACATAGATATTTACGAATGAAGAGAATTAATAATGTACAACATAGTTCAGGTTTACGGATATAGTGTTTACCCGATATCTATTACATAATTACATGATATATTTAATTACATTTATTCATCTTTCAAGTTGAATGTTTGTCATATTATATGAAAAATGACTTATCTCTTTTAAAACTTATTTACTTACTTACTTACTTATTTACTTACTTACTTACTAAAGAGTTTGTTAACTTATTTATAAATACGTGTTGTTTTTATCTCACTCGCATCTTATCTATGAATTAAAATAAAAAGACCAAATTTAAGGGTCCGGTCCGGTTAAAGTGCTTATGTCAAAAGGAATTGAGTTCTTGCCCCCAAACTTAAATTTTCTAACTACTAAATTTTTGCAAACTGGTGACGATATTTCAAACTATGAATTCTGTTAGACCAAATAATCTAAGTTTACACTGAAAAGATTAGAAAATATGAGTTTGTGACAAAACTCAGTGAAAAATCTCTTTCGTACATTAATTTTGCAAACTAATATTTTTTGTGAAACTTCAGAAAATTTCAGGGAAAAATGTGATTTTAGGTTTTTGAGAAATTTCTAAAACTTCTATTAAAGGGTAGGGATATAGGAGCGGTGCAAGAAATTGAATGGAAGAAGGAGGGGAGGGGCATGAAGTTTATATTTCCCTTCTGAGCCTGACAGTAAAGTATTTAAGACAAAACTATTTGTGACGTGTGAATAATTAGTTGTTTTCCCTGATATTTCTAAAATATACAGATCTGTTTTCTACTATATCTGTAAAATTATGCATCTCTTTGCCTATAGAGACAAACAGAATGTGGGGGAGGGGAGGGTCGAAATCTTCACCCCCCCCCCCGAATGGATGAATCGAATGAATAAATGAATGAAAAGAAAATATAGTACAATCTTGAAAGAGTTGGCTATTCCAAGAATTGATGTCGTTTGGCTCCTAATAGTTTAGTGTCAATAGGTGAGCCAATATATATATAGATAGATAGATAGATAGATAGATAGATAGATAGAGAGATAGATAGATAGATAGATAGATAGATAGATAGATAGATAGATAGAGAGATAGATAGATAGATAGATAGATAGATAGATAGATAGATAGATAGATAGATAGATAGAAAGATAGATAGATAGATAGTTAATAGATTCATAGATAGTTTAAGCTCCAATATTGATTAGTTTTAATTATAGTTTTTCTATTAAGTGAGTTTCGAATTTCTACTTCAGAGACAATAAGTAAATAGTTTCTTATCAAAATAAGAAAAAAAGGGGAAGGGGGGTGCAAGTTGACCCTTAGTCAGTCAGTTGGTAAACTAGGTGTAACTGAAATCTAGAACATGGCATGTTTTAAACTTCATCATTAAAAATGACTATTTGATTCCGCTGCCATTCTCATTATATACATATGGACATTCTTTAACTTGTATATTTTTTAGATTGATTACAGCACAGCAGCTTCGTCTATCACAGGGGGACAGGGAGAAAAGGTTCGAGATGTGCGAGTGGCTAGTGACGCTCTCAGATGAAGAACTCATTAATATCGCTTTCACTGACGAAGCTAACTTTTACTTGGGTAAGAATTATAAATTTGTGTCAAGCAGAATGAACTTAATATTACTGTTGTTTTTTTCAAACATGCAAAGAAAAGAATTTTTTCACACTAAAACTTAAAATGGATGTTTAAATAAAAAAACTACGTAAGTTTTATAAAAAAAATGCGTTTAATGAATTGAACAAATTTTCGATTTGCAGATGGAGAGGTTAATTCACGAAACTGTACACGGTACATTGGATCCAAAAAGAAAGGGGGTGCAGGCAGAGCTGGTCTTGATGTAAACTTAATCCACATGAAGGAGAAACATGCAGAAAAGGTAAAATTAAACCCAACTTTACTCCAGGTTCCAGTATCAATTAAACCCAACCTTACTCCAGGTCCCAGTATCAATTAAACCCAACCTTACTCCAGGTTCCAGTATCAATCAAACCCAACCTTACTCCAGGTTCCAGTATCAATTAAACCCAACCTTACTCCAGGTTCCAGTATCAATTAAACCCAACCTTACTCCAGGTTCCAGTACCAATTAAACCCAACCTTACTCCAGGTATCAGTATCTTTGGTCTTTGTATTTTTATGCATTTTTTTTTGAATAATTATTATTTTTTTCAGTTGATGGTGTTTGCCGGTACCTGTAAGGGAAGACTCTTTGGTTTAAAATTTATACACGGAAATATGAATTCCCAGATGTACCAAGAATTGGTTAAGGAGGAGTGCATTCCTCAGTTGATGGCTGCAAACAACGGATCACTTGAAGGAACCATATTTCATAAGTTTTAGAAAATAAGGAGACACTATTCATCCTTTTTTTAAGGCAAGGCCAGGGCAATGATGTTAAAGTGACTGTAGACGTAATTTCAACGTATCTTCTGGTTTATCCATGCTTAAAATTATGTCTACTGTTATTTTAAGTGTTTAAAAATGAGCTGTTTCTATAAGGGGGGTGGGGAATTTTTTTAGTTAGCCTTTAAATAATTAAAACACACCAAATTAACTTTTATGATTACCAAAAATTTACTTTTATGATTACCAAAAATTTACTTTACAACTTCAAAGTTTCTTATGATCTTCTAAAAAATCTAAATATGGTTTTAACGTAGGAATAATTTGGCAACAGGACGGTGCTACCATCCACAGAAATCCTAGATTCATGGAATACCTAGACCAATAATTTGATGGTCGAGTTCTTGGCCTTGGTGCTGACCTTAGGGGTCTCAGGGGCCACAGCTGGGCTCCACGGAGCCCGGACTTGAGTGTCATGGACTTTAGTATCTGGTCCATAATGAAAAGGATGGTCTTTACCAGTCCTCTCCCCATCTCCTTGGACGAACTTGAAGAGCGAATCACAGAGGTGGTAGATCAACTTAACGGAGATCCAGAGCTGATTAAAATGCATATTTTCTGCAATAATTATTTATTTCTTTAAAATTTCTGCAGTATTAACAGTGTACTTTATTTTTACTCGAAATCTTCTAATTTTATTCAGTACATTCGTATTGAACCAAAACATAAACAAACAACAATTTTTAAACTCTAGCAGACGAAAAATTCACCGAGATGACAGCTTTCATATAAGTAGGTATCGCTATACTAAATCATAAATCTTATACAAAGCCGACTTCGAATTCGTCACTGAATTCCCATGTTTTTTGGGACACCCTGTAGTTAATAGATAAATAGATTGATAGACAATAGAGTATAGTTCTGATTTTAAAGGCATTAACTAAATATTGGACCCTGAAGGCACCTCGATTAAAAATATCGTTAGCAACATAGAAAGAACCCACTGCATGAGCACTCAGCAGAGAATGAGTTTTGGAGATAATTTTAACAATTTTTTGTTTTTATCTTTTTCCAGTTTCTCACAGTTATTAACTTAACAATATGAACTATCTGATAACTATTATTATTACTTAGCAGAAAACCAATTATTTAATAAAATACTCCTCGCTACTACAGTGTTTCATGGACAAAATGAAAAGTTAATTCGTAGAGTACATAATAACAGATAACTGGCAACTCTGTGGTTATTTATCCTCTTGGTTGCGTAGGTTCTGACTATGATAGATCACCAGAAAGATTATGTATTCAAATGAGGAGCAAACATAATATTAAAGATTCTGCCCACTCAGTTCTAAGTTCAATTCGTTTTATTAGACCCAAATTTCATTTTGTTTAAAAAATAAAAAGTTCAGTTCGTTTTGATTACCTGAAAGTTTATTTCGGTGAAATAAAACCAATTGTTTATTTCATTTTGATAAACCCAAATTCATTTCGTTTTAATAGAACCAAATTCATTTCGTTTTGATAAAACCAAATTCATTTCGTTTCAATAGAACCAAAGTCAATTCGTTTTAATAGAACCAAAGTCAATTCGTTTTAATAGAACCAAAGTCAATTCGTTTTAATAGAACCAAATTCATTTCGTTTCAATAGAACCAAAGTCAATTCGTTTTAATAGAACCAAAGTCAATTCGTTTTAATAGAACCAAAATCAATTCGTTTCCATGAACCAAAGTCATTCTGTTTTGATAAAAACAAGGTTTTTTCGTTTAAATAAAACCAAATTTAAGACAAACTAAACCATGATAAATAATACCCTCCCTTCCATNTCCTCCTGAGAAAGAAGTGTAAGCTAGTAAACAGAATATCTAAATGTTTAAGTACAGAATAGAATATGATTAACTATCTAGAGATTTTTACTTTTTCTTTAGCCTTACATCTTCATTGGTAGCCAGACACCCTAATCATTCATTCATTCATTCATTCAGTCATCCTTTCATCCACCTACTTTTCATTTATTCATTTATCGTTTTATGTATTAATCATTTCTTAATTTATACTTTCATCCCTTCATCCTTCCTCCTTTCTTTCAAATATACTTTCTTTCATTTATTCTTTCATCCCTTCATCCTTTCATTTATTTATCCTTTCATTTATTTAACCTTTAATTCTTTATTCTTTAATTTGTTTATCCTTTCATTTGTTTATCCTTTCATTTCTTTTTCCTTTCATTTCTTTTTCCTTTCATTTGTTTATCCTTTCATTCATTTAACCTTTAAGTCTTTATTCTTTCATTTATTTATCCTTTCATTTGTTTCTTTTTTCATTTATTTATCCTTTCATTCATTTAACCTTTAATTCTTTATTCCTTCATTTGTTTATCCTTTCATTCTCTATTCTTTCACTCTCATTTTTCCTTTCATCCAAAGCATCGTATGTCAATAATTTAAAATAATGCATTTGATTCTTATTATAAATATAAATAAATAATTTAGGTTAAAAATAATATTTATAAAACGAAATGATATCTTAAATTTTCTGCTCACATAATTTTGAGCAAAATCATTGCTTGTTTTGCAAGCTCATTGCTAACATTGTAAAATCACTGTACAAGAAGCCAGGATCAATGCTCATTGCATGGGCGTATACATAATCATGTTAAAGGGGGCGTAAACCTAATCATGTTAAAGGGGCGTATACATAATCATGTTAAAGGGGGCGTATACATATTCATTTTAAAGAGGACGTATACATAATCATATTAAAGGGGGCGTATACATATTCATTTTAAAGAGGGCGTATACACAATCATGTTAAAGGGGGCGTTTACATAATCATGTTAAAGGGGGCATATACATAATCATGTTAAAGGGGGCGTATACACAATCATGTTAAAGGGGGCGTATACATAATCATGTTAAAGGGGGCGTATACACAATCATGTTAAAGGGGGCGTATACATAATCATGTTAAAGGAGGCGTATACATAATCATGTTAAAGGAGGCGTATACATAATCATGTTACAGGTGGCGTATACATAATCATGTTACAGGGGGCGTATACATAATCATGTTACAGGGGGCGTATACACAATCATGTTGTAGGAGGCGTATACATAATCATGTTAAAGGAGGCGTATACATAATCATGTTAAAGGGGGCGTATACATAATCATGTTAAAGGGGGCGTATACATAATCATGTTACAGGAGGCGTATACATAATCATGTTAAAGGGGGCGTATACATAATCATGTTAAGGGGGTGTATACATAATCATGTTACAGGAGGCATATACATAATCATGTTAAAGGGGGCGTATACATAATCATGTTACAGGAGGCATATACATTATCATGTTAAAGGGGTCGTATACATAATCATGTTACAGGGGGCGTATACATAATCATGTTACAGGAGGCGTATACATAATCATGTTAAAGGGGGCGTATACATAATCATGTTAAAGGGGGCGTATACATATTACATAATCATGTTAAAGGGGCGTATACATAATCATGTTAAAGGGGGCATATACATAATCATGTTACAGGAGGCGTAAACATAATCATTTTAAAGGGAAACGAAATTTTTAAATTTTACAAATGTTCTAAATAATTTCTCAAAACTGCTGGAAATTACTCCTTTTTTTACTTCTTACAAATCTTGTTCTTTCAAGCAAATGAAAACAAATTAGTATAAATTAGTTTATATTCCCCCCCCCGCTCCAAGCACGCTTTCAATTTCGATCACAAATAGCAGTTTTAGATAGAAGTTTTAGATAGAACTTTGGATAGAAGTTTCAGATAGAAGTTTTGGATAGAAGTTTTAGATAGAAGTTTTGGATAGAAGTTTCAGATAGAAGTTTCAGATAGAAGTTTTAGATAGAAGTTCTAGATAGAAGTTTTAGATAGAAGTTTTAGATAGAAGTTCTAGATAGAAGTTTTAGATAGAAGTTTTAGATAGAAGTTTTAGATAGAAGTTTTAGATAGAAGTTTTAGATAGAAGTTTCAGATAGAAGTTTCAGATAGAAGTTTTAGATAGAAGTTTTTCGCTTTTACTCTTTTAACTTTTTTTTGTCAAATTAAAGAAATTATTTAAAAACCAAACATATATTTCGCCCTGGTTTGTCCCCTCCTCCCGTCCCTCCATATTACCCCCCCCCTCCTGTCCCCTCCTCGCCTCCCCTTATCGAGAATCGGTGACCTGTTAAAAATTGGCAAGTATAAAAAGTTGAGTGTATATTAATCAATTTAAAACTGAACTACAAATTTTCTATCAAAATATTTTAAATATCAAAAGTAAAATAAGATATCAATGTTTAAATATCTCATAAAATCAAAATATGAAATCAATATGTTTTCGTTTAGAAACATTTCAATTTAACACAATTCAGATAATTTAAAATAAATTTTAACTTTCTTGTCTCATGAATATTAGATTTAACATGAACTGGAAACAAAAAATTCAGAAATGACTGAAATTTTTTTTTTTGTGAGGAAACACTTGTTAGATGAAACATTTTGTGGGGAAATGTTTTGTAAGTGCTCCACAAATATGATCAATTTAATCAAAATCAGAATAAAAATTTAAGTGAGAATCTTGATCTAAAAAACAAATCGTTTCTAGCGTTATTTTTCGACCAAACACTAGTATAGTAAGTGTCTGCAAATTGCAATGAATAATTATTTACAGATTATGTCAAGGTATCATTTCATTATGCTGGTTTTAAAAGAAAAGAAATTGAGTCTTTACGACAAACTCTGATTTTCTAAACCATCTTTGCAACCCGATGACTTTCTGTTAGATCGAATAATCTAAGTTAGAAAAATCAAAGGTTTACCTCATCAGGTTGCAAAGATATGGGAATTCGAAAATTTGAGTTTGTTTCAAAGGCTCAACTCCTTTTGGTTAACTTTAGCCCCTTCTTCTTTTCTCGCAAACAACCCAATTAAATGTTTAAATTTGGCACCTGCTCCTAATTTCTCCTCTGATCTTAATATCATGTTCCAGTCTTTTATATTTTCTTTTTTCCTCCTCCTCCTTCTCCCCCTCCCCCTCCCCTTCTTCTTCTTTTACTTGCTCTTGTCTAGCTTCAACTCTCCGCTTATTCCTGGAAAAGAACACATTTAATCTATTGTTAGAACCTGTTTTAGAAACTTATAGATAGAAACAAGGAGGTTTAACCATAGAGAATAGAATATATAGAGAGGAATTAAAAGAACCTCTCGGTATGATTTTTTTCAGTCCCTTTCAGCCTGAAAGGGAGTTCAAAGTGTACAAATCATGTAAATGTTCACAAATTATATGCAGTAGAGTACAGTACAGTATGTTCCCTAGACTATTCATTTCAATTTCGAATTTTTTAAACTGTTAAATAAACTTTTTAATGTTTACTTGCGTGCAATTGCGAGCTCTGTAAACTTCGCGCAATTCGAGCACAATTTCGAGCACAATTTCGAGCAACGGAAATCATATTTGAAACCATTCTCTTTAGTGTAAGATAAAAGTAAAAGCATACCTCAATTAATTATAAATATTTGTTGGAGCCAGCTACATTTTTTAAATTCAATTGTTAAGTAATTATAACTAACCTTATATGAACAGGATCTGGATGTGAATATGATTTGTAGGTTTCAATGCATTGAAGAATCAAACCAACATTTTCAGTTCCTGGTCGCAGCGCTAATGTTACAAACCCACAAAAGTTTAAAAATCTGATATTGCTTTATGGGGGGGGGGGGGAATTGGGAACCCCCCCCCCCACCTTCGAAAGGGCCAGCTATGGTTAGTGAATATAAGCCCCCTGGTCAAACGCCCCTGTAATTATGCGGGAATTTCACCCTAGGTAAAAAAACTTAAATAATCCATGAATTTGGATGAACAATACTTTAAGAAGAACTCAGAGTAATATACAACAAAAGTTTGATACTGAGATTGCGTGGGAAAGGAGCTATAAATAATATAAAGAATTTTCTAAACGAATTTTTTTAAATACAAAAATTACTGTTGAATGTTTAATTAGGAAACGAAGGGCTCTCTGCGAGGATATATAATAATATCTGTTAATTAATTTGATAATTCCAATTAACTAAAAGCTTAATTAACTATAAAACTTTGTAAGGTCAACCACGCCCTTAAATAACAACATTATCTTGGTTTATTTTGAGAGGAAAGGATTAAAATTTTAAAAATATTTCACGATAATAATAATATTATACTATTTTTTACACTGCCGCTGGTAAAATGTATAACAAAACACCAGCCAAAAAGATCTGTTTTGAAGTTGCAAAAGGAATTCTAAGGAAGAAGAAAGAATTTAAAGAATTTGAAAAACCTCCCATATCAATCCAACTTCATCATTTGTCAAGCTTCCTGAGCTCAGGATTTTTTAATGGGAGGGCTGAAGTTGATCTTCCTACAAGGGGTTTGAATAAGTTTATTTCTTTATAAAGATGCTGTTGCTTCATGAAGAATTAACTTTTTGAAAATCAAGCGAAAAAAATGACAGAAAAATACTGCTTAAAAATATAATTTTTAAGTGTATTCTAAACAAACCATGTTGTGCAAAAATACTAGTTTTATAGGCATTATATACTTTGTTTGTGCACTGCAATGTTGCTACAGGGTGTCCCAATAAACATGGGAATTCGATATCGTCTTTTCAAATAATTCTTTGATTTAGTATAGTGATACCTACTGAGAAAGCTGTAATCTGTAAGAGTTTCGTCTGCTATGGTCACATATTGTTTGTGACGATTTCGAATTCGTCACTGAATTCCCATGTTTTTGGGACACCCTGTATTTCAAGAAAAAAAGGTATAAATAGACAAAGTTAGTTTCAATTCTAATTTAATTTAATTCTAAAAACTTGGAAATATCCAAATTCTTTTTGAAAAAATCCGGGAACCCATAAAGCTTTGAAGCCGTCGCTTTAAAAAAAGAAAATTTTGTATCATACACAATGATTACTTATGTATACAACAGTAACTGAGCATTAATGAAAAAGTAAACAATAGTTTGCGCCAATACAAATTTTAAAATAGCAGAAAACAAGCAGTTTTTATAAAGGAGCGCGTACTCAGCCTTAAGCATGCGTCTCGTATTTAAATCACAATACTGTCATGTAGAATTTAAATTCTACATTGCTAGTTCATTGTCACTTTGTGGAAAATTCAAATCAACAAGTATACGCCCGAAAAAGGGAGGGATTGCTTTCCAAAAATAAAGCATAATTGAATTATAAATTTTATTCTATAAAAAGCACAACAAAATTGTCGATCCACTAACCCCAAAAACTCATTGTCTTTGCTGCACCCTAGAAGTTTATCAGTCAAATATCTGTTTTTTCTTTTTTCCTTGGGTTTTCCTGTAAAAAGTCACCCAGTTAAGAAAAGGATTTTAGGTTGTTCACAAAGATGTAGANGGATAAGGGTGCAGGAAGGATGGATAAGGTCGTCAGAAAGAGGGTGGGGGTGGGAGGAAGGATACTGCATATATTTACGAGTACAATGAAGTTATGTTGAGTAGCTTGACACATTTCACACATTTCTTAAAATCAAATATGTAATTCTTACAATGACAAAAATATATGATTATCAGAGCTATAGTGAAGGGACAGGGGGAGGGGTCAAAAAAACGTTTAACTTAGAAAATTACCATGGTGACACCTCTTAACAAAAAGAAAACCTTTCTTTCAGAATATCTTGAAGAAAATGACATCTGTCACTTACTTTTAATATTCGTTTTGACTTATTACTTTTCCATAACTTTGGGTGGAATTTTTAAAATCAATTCAAATCGATTTTACTTCTGAGTGAAATTTTTAAAATCAATTCAAATCGATTTTACTTTTGAGTAGAATTTTTAAAATCAATTCAAATCGATTTTACTTCTGAGTGGAATTTTAAAAATCAATTCAAATCGATTTTACTTCTGAGTGGAATTTTTAAAATCAATTCAAATCGAATTTAACAAAATTTTCCCTGACACGGTTAAATTCTTTTTAATTTTGGAACTTTTTTGTTTTCATGCCGGAAGTCCATTGACAGCTTTTAGAAGCCTTAACAATCTTATTAGAGTATTTGAAAATATCGAAATTGTACAAAAAAACAGTTTAAAGGTGGTCTAATCGTGATTTTGACCATTTGTAACATTTTTTCCTGTTATTTGTGGAGACAGCGCGCTTCCAAGCACACTAATCAGCGCGCAGTAGGAGATTAAAACACGCGCCCAGAATAAATACATCTTTTCTCTAAACCACAAAACAATTTCTTTTTAATATTGCTAAACATACTTATAGGAGTTATAAATAAGAAAAATAAGGATTTCTTTAAAAGAACCCCGAAATGGAATCCCCAGATTGCCGTCAGAAGAAAGGACCAGTTCAAGAGTTGCATACTCCCAACCAGTGTACAAGGATGGCCTGGTGGTGTAGTGTTTACCAGCCTGTCTAGTGTACCTATTATATGGTGGTGTAGTGTTTACCAGCCTGTCTAGTGTACCTAGTATATGGTGGTGTAGTGTTTACCAGCCTGTCTAGTGTACCTAGTATATGGTNGGGGGCAAGATTTTTTAGGAACAAAAAAATTCATAATTAGGAACAAAAAATGGCAGCGCAGGCGAAAATTTTTTTTGACTTAAAAGACTCAAAAAGAGTGAAAATTAATGACTAAAGACCAACAAACTAGATTTTTAACTTTTCACACATTATAGTTTATTAAGACAGATATTTTTCCTGTTTTGCATTAGGGTTTCATTCCCTTAACAATGCTATTGAGAAGCTATTCTGAAAATAGAAATAATAAATTCCAAATTCAGGGGGGGCTACGCCCCTCCCTGAATCTGTCAGGTCGTCCTTCGCCCCTGCATGGAAACAAAATAATGCCCGCTAAAGTTTGTACAGTGTTAACCAAGAAACTGTGGAATAAGAAGACGACATTTTAACAATACTATTCCAATGTTTTCTGACTCTCACTCACTGTTGTTTAAAAAACTATCATATTTTCAGTGGAATTGAGAGAATTTCCAGAGTTTTTCTATCAAAAAACTGTCTGATGTGATCAAATATAAAGAAAATTTAAAATCAATGAAAATTATGATAGTAAAAGTACTTTTTAAACGATTGGATTTAGGTCTCTCCAAAAACCTAAATTAATTTGATAATTCAAACAGAAATATGCAATTTTACCAAAATGAAACACATGTTTATAAAACTATGAAAATGAAAATACAGGGTGTCCCAAAAAACATGGGAATTCAGTGACGAATTCGATATCGTCTTTGTTATGAATTAGCATTGTAATACCTAATTTCAAAAGCCATAATATTATTATGTCTGCTAGAGTTTATTTTATGAAAAGGGTAAAAGACTGTAAAGATGAGTCTATAATGTCTCCGCAAGATGAATAGTGAAGACGGACAAGTTTACTCTGTTTGTATACTCCAATTTTCTTGTTTTACTAAGTACAACTGTATGCAGTCAAAACATAAACAAACAAATTGTGAACATAACAGACGAAACTCTTACAGATTACGGCTTTCTCAGTAGGTATCACTATACTAAATCAAAGAATTCCCATGTTTTTTGGGACACCCTGTATAAACATTAAGTAATTCTTGCAATGTCATTTGCAACTTGAATAATTTATATTTTTAACAAAGTTCTAAAATAAAAAAAGGTTTGGAATAAAAAGGAATGGGTGTTGTAGACTGGATATGTGCAAAAATTATCTAAGAATGCAAACTTTTTAATAAAATAAATTTGAACTGGCCAAATCTACAATCTATATCATCAAAAAATAATGCAATTAGTATTTTTTACATATTTGGAAATAAAGATAAAAATGTATTTTTTAATTTTGTTTTCTTCAAAAAGGCCTCCGCAAGAGTATATTTTATGCAGTTTTTTAATTTTTCATTGCTCAATATTTAAAATGTGTTTATTGTTAAATCAGGATTTCCCGCAAATGGAAAATTACCAAAACCTTGCTAAATGCTCATGCTAAAAATGCCAATCTCCGAAATGCAATGAAAACTCTGCAAACTTGTGCAAAATATAAACATTGTATGCACACATTGTATTTGGTTGAGAATGTTCAGAACAAATATCAACCCAATTTGCTCACAAGAATAATAATTAACTGCTCAACAAAAATATTATTTAAAGGGACAGTAAAGGAAAAATGAAAGGGGGTATAGACTGAAAGCTAATCACTTTAGCTCTCGATCGCGACCCATGAAAGTTTTATCTGTATATAATAATAATAAAATAAAAAGCATAAGTTTTTTATATCTTTCGGGCCCAAATCAGTAAAAAGTTGAACAAGATAAAACCCAAATTCCAAACCAAAACCCCATGGTCGTTTTGGCGACAAAATTGTAAATCATGATTTTTGGGTTAGAGTTATAAAGTTAATAATCCTGAGTCCGAATTTAATGAATTTAAGGCGCGTCTCAAATCCGCCAAACCCCGGTTTTAATTGAGCGCCGCCCTAAATCTTAAAATATTGAATACAATTTTTCTTGGAACCAACCATATTTGGGCTCCAACCTCTGTTTTTTTAATAGCATACATTGGATTTTGTAAGCCATGCAAAGACCTCCATTACTTCCACTAAAGAAGCCTAATTACAAAGTGTACTGCAGTTTAATCACTTAAAAACAGATATTTCAGAAATCCATTGATCAATGTTTAATGACTTGGGATTTAAAATATTATCCCATTCGACTGAATAAAAGCAAAATGTTTTTTGATCAATTTCCCTTTCACAAAGATCACACTCCTTCACGGTTGAGAGTTCGACTAAACTCTTGGTCCAAGCTCAAACTCACAGTTTTGGGTGTATGTTTCATATAGACTGGAGTCAAGGAGTCCGTCCGTATACAGAGAGAGAGAGAGTCAATACAGGGCAAACCCCCCCCCCGCCCCCTTACGTAACCTGACAGAACACCTCATATCTTCCCGCATAAATTACATGGAAATCATCTTAAAAAAACACATACAGATTTTATCAGATTGATTATGGATATGTATATGTAATATATATAAATGTTGATACATAGATTTTAAAAAGTCGGAGGTAGTGAGGGTAGTTGGGAATTGAAAATAAATTATTGAATAACTGTTGATTAAAAATGTTTCAACGAGTCGGTGGTAGTGAGGGTAGTTTGAAGTAAAAAACAAATTCTTGATTTTTTTTCATTTTGCCACTACCCTCACTACCTCCGACTTTTTAAAATCTATATATCAATATTTATTCAAGAATTTGTTTTTTTATTTCAAACTACTCTCACTACCACCGACTTGTTGAAACTTTTTTTTACTTTTTTTTATCAATTTTGATGATTTCAGATTTATCTAGATAAGAAAACACCAGATCTGTCTGATATAAAGAAGGTATTTGATAATTTTAAAAAGACGTTGAACCATATTTTACTTTAAATTTCTGTAGAATCCATAGAAAAATAAATGAACATAGATAGCTTATGTACGCAAAATCACCAAGAATTGTACAGTCCGCGAACTCATACTTCTATGGGTCAAAGTGTACTTTAATGATAAGCGGAGTGGTTTGGTGTTTTAATGGATTTCATAATAGAGTGTAAAATAACTCCGGGAATGGAACTATTTGAACAACAATAGTTCACTGAGCAATATATCATATTGACGAGAACTGAAGAAGGACATGAGGAGGACTAAACTAACTTAAATTTCTCTCTACAGAACTCATGTACACCACAAGTACTCAATGACATAAGAACAGCCAATGTTCACAACCGACCCAGTTAATCTATATAATAAGAATATCTTTAAAACATCTCTGTACATTTATATCTTTCAAGATGAAAAATATCGTCTTATGCGCAATCTATCTTTATCTATGGTAGAATCTGATAATAGTGTTAACCAACCTGGAGATCCAGACCTCTTAACGCGAGTACTGAGCAATAAGAACCTTACCTGAAGTTTCCAAGATGTGTGGAAATAAAAAGATTGATATTAGAGTACCCCCTCAGGGGCGGACACAGGATTTAAGTGAGGGGGGGGCAAGATTTTTTAGGAACAAAAAAATTGATAATTAGGAACAAAATTAAAGGATTAGGACAGGGATTTAGGAACAATACAAAGATTGCTCAGGAAATAGGAACAAAATTAAAGGATTAGGACAGGGATTTAGGAACAATAAAAAGATTGTCCAGGAATTAGGAACAAAATGAAAGGATTAGGACAGGGTAAATAAAAAATAATCAAATAGCTTAAAATTGAAAAACACATACGATTTATCAAATTGGGAACATTTTTTGCCTCGAAATCTCAGGGGGGGGCTACGCCCCTCCCTGAATCTGTCAGGGGGTGGCGAATGTCCCCCCGCCACCCCCCTGTGTCCGCCTTTGTACCCCCTGATCTCAACTTATTGAATTAGTATACATTACTTATGCAAAGTACAATACACTACCATATTAAATGGATAGATCGACCTAAGAAGTATTCTGCATCATTGGTCCGTAGACGGGATACTACAGGGTGTCCCAAAAAACATGGGAATTCAGTGACGAATTCGATATCGTCTTTGTTATGAATTAGCATTGTAATACCTAATTTCAAAAACCATAATATTATTATGTCTGCCAGAGTATATTTTATGAAATGGGTAAAAGACTATAAAGATGTGTCTATAATGTCGTTGCAAGATGAACAGTAAAGACGGACAAGTTTACTCTGTTTGTATACTCCAATTTTCTTGTTTTACTAAGTACAACCGTATGCAGTCAAAACATAAACAAACAAATTTTGAACATTGCAGACGAAACTCTTACAGATTACAGCTTTCTCAGTAGGTATCACTATACTAAATCAAAGAATTATTTGAAAAGGCGATATCGAATTCGTCACTGAATTCCCATGTTTATTGGGACACCCTGTATTATACATTCACTCCCATTTCTTAGTTTAAATAAAGAAGCAAATTACGTTTCATTGAAATGATAAGAAATTGCCTCCTTTTCTAACTAATTTTTTAAAAAATCACCTAAAAATGATCATCCTTAAGTTTTGGTGGTTAAATACCGAGTATACAAATAGGATTAAATTAGCCATGAAACGTTAATATTAAAATTAAGAGAAAGTTGTTATCAGGAAAAACTATTAATTTTTTTTTTACAAATTCCAATGATATAAATTTTGTAGCCCAGTGATAAGGTAGAAGAACATTCAACGGTTTGCCTGAAAAAATTTTAAGTTCTAGTTAAATTCAAATTTTATGTCAATTGGAAAAAAATTTTCCCTAAAAAACGCTAGTTCATGTTTCTAGCAGGATCAATTCGTGGGTCCAGTGCTCCCTTGAGCACTGGACCCACAGGATCCAGTTTAAATTTTGTTAGAATATGCTACCCCCAAATCACTGTGAAATTAAATATTTGCTTGTTAAAGGCTCTATTTTTAAACGTTAAAATTAGGGTTAAAAGTTAAGATCCTATTGTACCTTAATGTTTAAAATTTGAATTTTTCCCGCATTTTCTTTATGGTAAAAACAAACTGTTCCAGTTTGGCATGTAGTATTTTTCCAATTTTACAGGAATATTTTTCACAAATTTTTTAACATGAACATAGCTATTCGAGCATTTATTGTATTTAATTGATGATATGAATTTTTTACTTTGTTGGGGTTTATCCTTTTTCTTGTGTAGCTCCATACGTTTAATTTGATTTTTTGAGAACCCTTTAAGTTCCATACAACGAATTATTTTTAATTGGTTTTGCAGTTCTTTTATCAGTACAATGTGTTCTTGCTGTGCGAAAATAGCTTGTTCCTGCCATTTTATTAAATTTCCAGCTAACATTTGAATTTGGTGGAGTTACGTTATATTTATTATTTGGTTTTCTTAAAACTGATGTGCTTGGGTTGTTTCTTTTTGGGAAGTTAATAACTTGGATATTCAAAAATTTAACTTGGATAATTTAGGTTTCCATATTGAAGGTAGGATACATATTCAATGGTTTCTCAAAAGTAAAAATTTAAAAGTTAACTTACTTGAGAACCTGTCCTGAAAGTCAACATAGAACCAGACCAGAGCCTAGTGTTACACCTACCTGGAGCTGAACCTGAGGTATTCCAACCCTGATTTATCTGATAATAGACCTTCTACGGAGTAGAACCTGGACCTATACTTGGTGTAACACTGAACCTGTACTTGCTTGGAGTAAACCCTGAACCTGGAGCTAATCTATACCCAGAGCTGAATTGGTTAACAAATTCCAAGACCTATAACCGATTGTATTACATCCGTCCTACGATACTTCGGACCTACCGGCACATGGTTTTTCAGCAGCTTCTAGCTGCTATTCATCCGATGAACAACCTCAGCCGGGCGGATGCACAACTTATGTAGGTCTGTTGCAAACGTTGAGATGCACATATTTTTTTGGTCTGATTCACAGTTGTTAAGGAGTAGCAGCGCTTGGCCCTAAAAATTGTCTTAACCTAACCCCAAATATCGGCTAGTACTTTATCAATTTAATAACTGTGGCCGCAGCGCTCGGCCACCTTGCCTGTCATAGCTGCGGCGCTTAACCCAGAAACTGTCACAATCTAACCTAACCCCACAGATCCGTTATCACTTGGTCAATTTGATAAGTGTGTGGCTGCAGCTCTCGGCCGATAAATTGTCTTATAACCAAACCTAACCTCATAATTTTGTCAATTTGATAAGGCAGCAACGCTCGGCCCAGACTTAACCAAACCTAACATCCGACCTACATAATGTGTTTATCCGACCTATAAAAGTTGTGCATCCGACCTACAAATTTTTGTGCAACAGGAACAGCAAGATCCTCATGGTAGCACTGTCAACTGCATAACGACAAACCTGCGTAGGTCGGCTTACAAAATAGAATGTACATCCGGCCTACATCTGTCGTAGGTCCGAAGTACCGTAGGACGGAAGTGCTGTAGGACCTAAGAAACATTTCTCCTAATCCAACATCAGATCTTAACAAGGATTAGTTCTACGAGAAACTCCCAAGATGTCAAGATATCCTGGAGTTTAGAAACCTTAAAGCTATTCAAGAGTGCATAAAATAATCCAAAGTGTGTGCTTTAACAGATGCTCGAAAAACAAAAAAATCTGGGATTGTACAATCCAGAGATGATGTTAAGGATGTAGGATGGGAGGAATATGTAAACTACTAATATTTCCAGACGAAATTCTGAGTCGAAATATTTGTCAATGCGTCTTCATTACTCCTTAATTTAAATCGGGACTGTGAAACCTTAATCTAATCAATAATGGGAAAATAGTGTAGTTTTCCGTTTTTCAGAACAAACGTTGCAGGCTTTAATAAAAGAAAAATGCTGAATTTAATATTAATAACTAAATGTTGAGGTTTGCATGTATTTCTAAAACTATAATTTTTACCAACAGGTACAAGAGGCTAGAAGCAAGGGCCCTGGAACATTCTTTGCATCATAACTCCACACTTAATTTGACAGTTCTAGGGCACCTGCTTAGCGTACAGAATTTTCTAAACAGAATCCAAACAAAAATATAAAAATAATATCTTTTAGCAAGACAGTGTCCAGCTTAAACGGAGATAAAGTATTTACAGATTTTCAAAAAAATAAAATGGCTTCTATCACAACAGGGACCATTTTGCATTCAATCTTAGCGTATTTTCAACTTTTAACGAATAAACGTGTCATGTATACATATTTTTTTCATCTACGCTGTAAAGCCTTCCTTTTAGATGGAGCGACAGATTTCTTTGAGACAGGTTTCGTCAGAGGTTTCTTTTTTCCTGCAGGTTTAGTAGCTTGAGATTTCCTATTTCCACCTTTTACCTTATTAGGGGGAGGGGATAGTTCAGGTGAAGGTTCTTCAACAGCAGTGGCTCCCTTCTCTTTCTTGGGTGGGGGAAGGGTAGGTTCAGAAGAAAGTTCTTCAGCAACTAATCCGCTATTCCCCTTCTTAACAGGTCTTCCTTTCTTGGGAGTAGGTTGCCCCTCAAGTTCGAGTTCAATCTCAGGGAGCACACTTTCACCCTTTCTAGGGGTGGGCGCAGGTTTAAGCTCAGGTTCTGGGACTGCTTTAGAGCCTTTACCTTTCTTCAGTTCTTTTTTCATTACAGATAATGAAGTTTTACTTCTTCCTTTCTTTGCGGATTTAGGAGTGGGTGCCGGGGGGGATTCTATTTCAGGTTCAGGGTTTACTGTTTTATTTTTAATTCCAGATAATGAAGTTTTACTTCTTCCTTTCATAGCTGATTTAGGAGTGGGTGCTGGGGGGAATTCTATTTCAGGTTCAGGGTTTACAGTTTTATTTTTAATTCCCGATAATGAAGTTTTACTTCTTCCTTTCATAGCGGATTTAGGAGTGGGTGCTGGAGGGGATTCTATTTCAGGTTCAGGGTTTACTGTTTTATTTTTAATTCCAGATAATGAAGTTTTACTTCTTCCTTTCATAGCGGATTTAGGAGTGGGTGCCGGGGGGGATTCTATTTCAGGTTCAGGGCTTCTTGTTTTGTTTTTTCCTCCCTTCTTACTTTGCTTAGGTGTTGCATCAACAGTTGGGGGTTCAATCTCAGCTTCAGGAACTTTCACTTTACCCTTCCCTTTCTTGGTAGACTTGGGGACAGAAGAGTCTGGTTCATTAAACATTTCAGATGGTTTCAAGGCCACTTTCCCTTTCTTGGCGGATTTTGCAGGTTTAGGAGTTTCGGGAGCTTGGGGGATTTCTGTCTTTTCAGGTATTCCTTTCTTTCCCGACTTAGGAGCAACAATAGGTGCTAATTCGGCATTAACAGGAATATTTGCCAGCTTTTTGGCGGGAGTTATGGTACGGCCCTTACCGCGCACTGGCGTGGCAAATGCTTCAGCGTAGAACCGTTCCTCAGGGGTGGGTGTTCCAGCTCCCCGTCCACGTTTAGAAGTATGGGTTGGCTCAGGCGCGACATCTTCTCCTTTCTGCTTTCTCTGCACCGGTGTCTTCTTGATTCCTGGGGTCTTCTTGGCGGATTTTTTAATCGCGGGAGTTTCGGTTTTTCCTTTCTTTCTCGGGGGTTCAAGCTCCTCTTCCTCCTCGTCAAAAAGCGCAAGAATATCGTCATCGTCTTCATTCAGATTTTGAATAGGTCTGGAGCGTTTGCTTGTTTTCTGAATATCCAATGCCACAGGTGGTATTTCTGATGGTTTCTTTGCGGATTTTGATTTGATGGGAGACTTGCGTCCTTTTTTAACTGGGGTGATTACTTCTTCGAAGATTTCTTCGTCAAGTGTTGTATCTTCTGTCTCAGATTTTGGAGCAGGGTTGGGTTTCTGGGGTTTAGGGTTCTTTGCAGCCGGCGTTTTCTTAATTATAGGAGTTTTCTTTAAAACGGGAGTTTTCTTTACTTTTGTAGTAGGAGTGGACTGAAATGAAGAAATTATTAATAAAAAGAAATACTAGATAAAATTGAGTTAAAATTAAAAGTTGTAGCATCTGCTAGGAATTTTGTGATTTCTAATAATTCTCACCTTAGTCTCAGAATCCTCTCCATTCATCTGGTTCTGCTCCTCCTTCTTCTCCTCCTCTTCCTTTGTATCCTTTTTTGCCCGTTTAGCTGGAGTAGGATTGTATCCAGCTAGAGCTAAATATCCACCAACAGATCTTGCATTCCTCCGCCGACCTGCAAACACATGGCTAAAATGTGAAAATGTGTAAGCACCCACTCCCTCCCCTTTGGTCCATAGTCCATACATTATAAGAATAAGAAAAAAACATGCATTTTAAGAATAATTTAGTGAAAAAATAAATTTAAATTTAAACAAGGCTTCTTCAGGTATGTTTTTTCTTACCAGCAAGTGAGTATTCTTGATCATTACTCAATCCAGCCAAAGCCAACACTTTTGCCTAAAAACAGGTCAGTCAATGCAATTCAAGGTCATTCTATGTTTTTTACGGGCATTCTAGGGTTATCAAGGTCAATTAAGGTTAATCGAGGTCAATCAAGGTTTATCAAGTCAAATCACTGTCAATAAAGAATTAGGCAGGTTAGTTCAAGTTTAATGGTTTAGATCAAATAAAAATAACAAGTCTTAAACATTGAAAATCACTCGGAAGTAAGGGCCACAAAGAATATCTAATTTTAAAAACTTCCATTTTTTTATCTTTTCTAATAGTATTTTATTTAAACTCACTCTTTCGTCGTTGAGGTCGGCTTCTTGTTTTTCAATTATCTTCTTCATCTTCTCTAGCTCTAGCTCTAAAGCACCAGTCCCACTAAAATAGTTCTCAATAGTTATGTCCGTAACAATCCATTTTTTTACCAACTTTAAATTAAAATATACAAAAAAATAAAACAAAAAATTTGAAAGCTATATTTTGTTAAAAAAAATTCAGTAAATCTTAAAGAAATGACCTGGATCCGGATCCGGATCCATTTTTTTCCAGTGCGGATCTGGATCCGCATCAAACTTAAATGGATCCAAAGCACTGCTATTACTATATCATTATGAAATCAAACCAAATCAAATCAAAAAGTATAACTCATAAAAAAATTTCAAATCCCATTCCCCAGTTTATTGTTATATTGAGTCAGCTATTGAGTAACACACATATTTCCATAAATACAGTCTTATGTAAAGAATTATCTAAAAAATCAGAAATTCTCTCTAATAAAAATACATGCTCATAGGAATCAAGGTACAAAATGCATTCCTCTCAGAATATCCCTTTCGATAAAGGATAAATTCTCGAACATGTACTCTTAAAGGCCAAACTGCTTGCAAAAGGGATTTCTGTAAATCTTCAGCGGCTAAACTAACCCCGTAGCTTACTGTATTCAATGTCTCACGTGGTCTGGACATTAAATTTTTATCATTAGCTGTGATCTTAATATCAGCCTCATCCAAGTCATCAACAATATATTCTTTAGTCGTTCCGTTAGGAATTCCAGAAAGGAATATATAAGCTGGAGGTGACTAGCGCCTACAACTGCTGGCTATCCAACATTCCTTCTTTTGTTTAAGGGAGTGACTTCCATCAGTTAATCCAAATGTTAAATTAGAAGATCTATCCCTAAAAATTCCTTGTCCCTGGAGATTGGTAAGATTTATTGAAGTTTCCTTGGGTAACAGAACTCTAGGACTTTGCACCTGCAGTAGATGTAGGTGCCACATTAACATTTACCTTATCCCAGAAGGTTTCCATTATAACCATCTTCTTTTAAAGAGCTGACATTCTCTCTCACATCATAGTACTTGATGTGTTAAGAAGCACATCAGCACTAGAAACATTTTCTGTCGATAACTTGGGTATAAGGAAGTTATATGATAAAGTAACCACTATGTTTCCTATCCCCTTTTTGTCAATCAGGTTTGTTTTCTCCCGCATATCAGAAGAGATAATTTTGACTTTTTACTCTTTCTCTACCAAGTTGAAAGCTTCATTGACCAGATATCTAGAGTGTTTCAATTGATCCAGTGAATAAGCTTTACTAAATGCTACAAAAACAGTCACTTTCTCAGCAAATCCCCTAAGTTCCCTAAATAGACAGGAGAATATGCCATTCACAAGAATTATTTTCTCTGGATTTTCCTGTTCATATAAACATCCACAAACAGAGGTTTCAGTCTTAAGATTTATCAGATTTTTTCTTTGTACCAAATAAATATTCATATCGAGCTTCTAAAGGCCTGCCATTAGCCTCCTGCCTGCGTTACTTTTCTAGAATAAACTTGAGATCTGTGTGCCCTTGGAAATAGACTGCTCAGCTCGGCTTCTCTACTACTGCTTATGCATTACATTATTAAAAGTTTTTAAAAACAATCAATAAATATTATTTATAAGTCTTTAAACTACCACTCTGTGATTATTATAATCAAACGAGCTTTATTTTGGGTACTAGGAATCGTTTCTTTTCACTATTAGTATTCACCCTTCAGCTGGAAGGATATTTTATTGAAATCGTAACGACACCACCAATGGTATAGGTGGTGGATTGCTTGTGTATGTGAAAAATGGACTCACAATTTTAAAAACTGATAGTTTAAATTTATTTAACCAATTCTGCCAGTTCAGAGTGATATCTGAGAACAACCAAGACTTAAATGTTACCCTTGTGTACAGATCACCCAACTTACCAAATGCAAACAATTCAGAACTTTGTGACCTTATAAAATCTCTTGATAAAAACAACTTGATCATTGGAGACTTCAACTTCCCTACAATCGACTGGGAAAATAACTCCGATGAAAATAAATGCAGACCATTTCTTGATTCATTGAATGATAAGTTTTTACAGCAGATGGTTGACTTTCCAACCCACATTCGTGGTAATGTTTTAGACCTTGTTCTTACAGACATCCTTGAGCGAATAATAAACATTGAACCTATTGGGAACCTGGGTAACAGTGATCATTCTATTTTATCCATAGATGTCATGCAAAATGTCCTGTTCAACCAAACCAAAGAATATATCCCAGACTGGAATAAATGTGATGCTGAATCTTTTTCATCCTACTTATCTTCAGTGAACTGGGAGGATGAATTGCGAGACAAGGAAACTGATGAAGTTTAAAGAACATGAAAAAAGACAAAAATTAGTTTCGCAAGCTAAACGAAGATATGAAAAGAAGTTTTCGTCAAAAGATTAAAGAAAAAATTATTTAACTCGTATGTCCAAGCTAAAACTAAATCAAGGTCTTGAGTGGGACCTTTAAGCCAGGATGGGCATCTTGTCAGGGACAATAAATCAATGGCAGACATTTTGAACAGCTATTTTGGTAGTGTTTTTACAAACAATACTCCCAACAAAAGCCAGTATGCCTTAAATCAGAGAATCTTTGGTGAACCAGTGACACATATAAACATTACCCCAAACGATATTGTTAAGAAGATTAAAAATTTGAAGCCTAACTCTGCAGCAGGACCAGACAATATTTCAGCAAGATTTCTTCAAACTTTTAGCACACTGATCTCCGAACCTCTTTGCACTGATCTTTAACAAATCAATTGAAACTGGTACGGTCCCGCCAGATTGGAGATGTGGTAACATTACTCCGATTTTTAAAAAAGGATCAAAATCAAGTCCTGGTAATTATAGACCGGTGTCTTTGACATCTATTCCTTGTAAAATCCTAGAATCAATCATCAAAGACAGGGTTACTGAGCATCTGTATGATAATATAATTATAAATCCTCCCAGCATGGATTTACTAAAAATAAGTCTTGTCTGACAAACCTGCTAGAGTTTATGGAGAGAGTGACAAAAGAATATGATTCAGGAAATGCCTTGGACATTGTTTATTTAGACTTTGCAAAGGCCTTTGACAAAGTTCCTCATTTAAAACTTATAGACAAATTAAAATCCTTTGGAATTCAAGGTCAAATATTGCACTGGATTAACAAATGGATCAGTGATAGAAAACAAAGAGTTGTATTGAATGGAGAATTTTCAGAGTGGATCCAGGTTTTCTCTGGGGTACCCCAAGGAAGTGTACTGGGTCCTCTTTTGTTTATAATTTTCATTGACGACATTGACATTGCAGCAGGTGACATATCTATCCTCAACAAGTTTGCAGACGACACCAAGTTAGGTCAGGTCATGTGCTCAGAAGAAGATAAAAAGAAACTCCAAAGCTCTCCTGATGCCCTCTGTTCATGGGCAGACACCTGGGATATGAAGTTTAATGTTTCAAAATGTAAAATTCTTCACGTTGGCAAAAACAATCCCAGACATATTTCTTTATGAATGGGACTCAGCTTAGTGAATCTGAAGAAGAGAAGGACCTCAGGGTCCTCGTAAATAAGTCATTAAAACCTACCAGCCAGTGCTCAGAGGCTGTCAGAAAAGCAAACTTTATCCTTGGATCTATTTCTAGAGCATTTCATTACAGAGACAGACATGTTTTTGTTAACCTATACAAAATCTATGTTCGCCCTCACCTGGAGTTCTGCACCTCTGCCTGGTCGCCATGGACTGAAGCTGATTTAAATACCTTGGAACAAGTTCAGAAGCGTGCTATTCGTATGATTTCTGGTCTCCATAGTGAATCTTATGAAGAAAAATTGAAAGAGTTAAACCTGCTTTCGCTAAAGGAAAGAAGAGAACTTGCTGACATGATTCAAACATTCAAAATACTTCAAGGTTTCAGTGATGTAAATCCATCAACTTGATTTAGCAGGATCAATCACAGTCGAGTTACTAGAAATGCAACAGACCCTTCAAATCTTGAAATCCAGATCTCCAGAACAAATATAAGAAGTAATTTCAGTGTTTGGGTACCCAGAAAATGGAACTCGATTCCATCAGTCATCAAAGAAACTTCTACAGTGAGCATCTTCAAAAGAAGATATGATTATAGAAAGAATCCATAAGCTGCTGCAAGATACATGCAAAACTAAGAAAAAAATAAACCAGAAAGAACAATCAGCAACTCTTAAGTCAACGAAATCATCCTCATAATAACTCTATACGAGTTCCTGAGGTTTAATCAACAATAAACAATAAATAAACCCAATTATAGAAATTTTGTATTCCTCCTCATTTAGCTTTTATAATTTACTTTGTTCACATCACATCACATCACATCACATCACATCACATCACATCACATCATGTATTCCCAATTGTTGCTTTTTTTTTTGTTTAAAAAATCGTTTTGGGTAATCTTTAGTCCGAGTAAAAATGTTGTGAAAGGGGATGGTGGAGAATGGAGCCTTCATTTTTGGTCCAAATCTTTCAACTTTTTGTCTGCACGCCTAATCAGGGAGTTTTATTTCAAAAAAAAATATCAAACAGAAGTTATGAAGGCAATTCAGTAGCAGCAACAAATCCAGTGTTTGACCTCAAAATTGAAAACGTTTTACCTATGGCTTTAATGCGTATCAAACAAAATTTAGGAACCCAAGCAATAAGGTAGCAGCAAAAAATTCAGTGTTGGACCTTCTTATGACCTCTTTCAAAATTGCAAATGTTTTAACTATGGCTTAATGCATATCAACGAAAGCTAGGAACCCAGGCAATTCAGTGGCAGCAACGAATCCAGTGTTTGACCTTCTAATACCCTTTAACAACCTATGACAACTTGTAATGATCCCAAAATTGAAAATGTTTTAATTATGACTTTTTGCATATTAAACGAAAGCTGGTAACTCGAGCAATACAGAATCAGCAAAGAATCCAGTGTTTGACATTCTAATGACCTCAAATGACCTCCTATGACCAACAAAATGAATATGTTTAAACTATGACTTTATGCATATCAAACAAAAGCTATAGTAAGCTATTTGTTGCTGCTACTGTATTGCCATAATTAAAACATTTTCTATTTGTTGAGGTCATTAAAGGACATTAGAGGTCATTAGAGGTCATAAGTGTCAATTTAATCTAATTTTTGGTAAATAGCTCCCTAATTAGGCGTGCAGCCAAAAAAATGGAAGATTTAAACCAAAAATGAAGGCAGGGACCTCCATCTTCTCATTAGGACAACTCCACTATCCCCTTTAATAAACTGATATATATTTTATAAACATAAGGAGACCCACTCACTTCACTTTGCTAGGTGGAGGGGATGAGGCTAAAGATTTTAATTTGTGTTGCAGCTCCTTGATTTTATCCTCATACTTCTTCTCCTGCTTCTTAGAGAGACCAGCTTCTTCGTTTCCTGGCAGCTGCTTTTTAGTTAGCTGCTTTCCATCCTTACTATCTCTTCTATCATTCCTGGGGGAAAAGAATTTCTAAAAAGAGTGCCAATGTAATATTTGGGAGTAAATATGTTATTCTTTTGTAGTCAACCATTTCTATTATCAGCTATCTTTAAAAGGGAACCAATTTAGAACATTTTAATGCTTGTTCAAGGCCTAAATATTCCCAAATTTCTTATCTTGAAAAGTGAAGCAAGAATATTTATAATATTAATGCCATTTCTAACCTAAGAAAAATCATTTGAATTTTTATTTATATTTCTATGAGCATGTTTTTTGAGTAGATAGAATTCCTGACTTTTTAGATAATTCTTTACACAAGACTTTATTTATGGAAATATTTTTTATGAGTTATACTTTTTAAGAGATATAAATATATTCATATTCAATATAAATAGTATCTATTGAAATGTGATTGATGTCATCTAATTTTTACACTTTTTTTATTATTTCTAATTTTTATAATCTTTAATTTTCTAAATTAATAAACCGCATTATTAATATATATATATGTAATTATGTGAATTTTTGTGTGTCTAATTTGTTTTCATATTAAGAATATAATTTCAAGAGGATAATAGGGGAATCTGTTAAAACAGCTTTAAGCTATCGGAGCTCCCCTACTGCAATAATTTTAATTTTATTTTTATTTTTTGTATTATTTTTTTTATTTGTTATAATGCATAATGATTACGGCAGACAAGTTTATGATTTGATTTGATTTAAATCTTAAGGATCACAGAAGAGCTTTAAGCAGAAAAACATATTATTTGATTTCAAGATCAAAGATGTATCCATCCAAATCACAGTAAGTGTATAACACAGTGCAGTGCAGTGCAGTGCAGTGCAGTGCAGTGCAGTGCAGTGCAGTGCAGTACAGTACAGCACAGCACAGTGAAGTACAGTAAAGTACAAAGTACAGTTCAGTACAGTACAGTAAAGTACAGCATAGTACTGAATTTTACTGTACAGTACAGTACAGTACAGTACAGTACAGAACAGTACATTACATTACATTACATTACAGTACAGTACAGTACAGTACAGTACAGTACAGTACAGTACAGAACAGTACAGTACAGTACAGTAAAGTACAGTACAGCACAGTGAAGTACAGTAAAGTACAAAGTACATTAAAGTACAGTGTACAGTACAGTACTGAATTTTACTGTAATGTACAGTACAGTACAGAACAGTACATTACACTACAGAACAGAACAGAACAGAACAGAACAGAACAGAACAGAACAGAACAGAACAGAACAGAACAGAACAGAACAGAACAGAACAGAACAGAACAGAACAGTACAGTACAGTACAGTACAGTAGAGTACAGTAGAGTACAGTAGAGTACAGAACAGAACAGAACAGAACAGAACAGAACAGTACAGTACAGTACAGTACAGTACAGTACAGTACAGTACAGTACAGTAGAGTACAGTAGAGTACAGTAGAGTACAGTAGAGTACAGTACAGTACAGAAAAGAACAAAGTACAGTACAGTAAAGTACAGTACAGTACTGAAGTTTACTGTACTGTACAGTACAGTACAGAATTTTAGTCTAAATTACAATTCAGTACAGTTAAGAATAAGATTTTATTGTATTAACCTTGCATCCTTGTTTCTGGTCTGCAGCTTGTTAATCTCCTTCTGTAACTCCTTGTTATGATCCTGATACTCCTGAACATAGGAAGATTATATCGTACAACTCGAGCACTCACAATTCAAGGCCCGATCTTTCCCTAACAATGTATAAACAGTGGCGGTATTGTTGACGTTCTTTGGGGGCCGATAGTTTGCCCGCCAGATGTCTCGCGTTAAATTCTTATCTGATAAGATAGATAATTCTTACAACCACAATCGGGGGACGACATGTGGCAGGCACATGTAATGTTGAAAGGAATAACCCAAGAGCATTGGATGCTGTTTGAGGCTGCATTGCAAAAAAAAATGCAACATATGACTTGAAATATTTAGATTCTACATAGAGCATTTAATTCATGTATTCTCTAACAGCAGTCAATCAATTGAGGTGCGGTATATCTACCCTCCGATTAGGCCTGGTGTTTGCCGTTTGGTAACATTGTGTTACGGTTTTTATTCATTTCATGTGTTTTTACATTCAAAAGATTCCTCAAAACTACATTTAAAGGGAGTGTTCGCGAAAAATGAAAGCGGGTATAGGCTTAATGCGATAAAAAAGCGCTTTTGATCGCTACTAATCTTACTTCTATCTGTTGCGTCTATAAGGAGAAACTTTTAATGACGTCTCATACCGAATAACTTAGGTCCATACAAATTCAGAAAATTGCAACATACGACTTAGACCGTAAAAAATTTAATTTCAAACAAATCATTCAGATAGAACAACCTATAGTCATCGATTATCTTTCGCCACATTTGTATATAGTTTATATTTTATAATATTTTATTTTTTAGAAAACGTTTTAACTGATTTCGAAAATTGTGAGTGGTTCGCGGCATTCTTAGATAGTTGCGCAAGTCGCAAGAGAAATAATCAAATTCAAAACAAAATAATTAAAAGTATTATAAAATATAAACTATATACAAATGTGGCGAAAGATAATCGATGACTATAGGTTGTAATATCTGAATAATTTGTTTGAAATTAAATTGATTTTTTTTACGGTCTAAGTCGTATGTTGCAATTTTTTCAATTTGTATGCGCGCTAAGTTATTCGGTATGAGACATCTTTAACAAGTTTCTCCTTATAGACGCAACAGATAGAAGTAAGATTAGTAGCGATCAAAAGCGCTTTTTTATCGCATTAAGCCTATACCCCCTTTCATTTTTCGCGAACACTCATGGCAGAAAATAAAAAAAAAATTTAGGGTTAAAAAAATTGGTAACGAAATACTACAATTCTTGGTTTAAGGTTTAAATCCGTAAAATAATCTAATGCAAGTTTTTTAATTGTCAAAAAACGGTTTAAGTCGACAGGCCAAAACAGAGATCTATTACTTATTTTCAGGGCAGTTCAGTGATATCTGTAGTTGAAACTAAGCCCTTTGATCTCGAGCTGTGAGCTAAGACGTGCAGTTTTTATATGGCATCAATTGCTCTCCGAAATTTCAAAATTTATCAAAATTAGAGACTCTCATTTTATGCGTCTTTTTTTTTAAATAGATTTGGGTGACCTGCATTTGCTGTTTGCATGCATAAGCTTCTCCTTTCTTCTCATCCAGGTTCCTATTCAGCACCTCTATCTTCTTCTTCAAACCCTCAACCTCCTAGATAATTTTTTCATGTCTATTTTTACTAGCTTCTTGCCATTTTTTTTTGTCATTTTCTTGCAATGCTTTTGACATTCTTATTTCATGTTATTTTCAAATCGTTTTCTTGTCATTTTCATGTAATTTTCATGTAATTTTCATGTAATTTTCATGTAATTTTCATGTAATTTTCATGTAATTTTCACGTAATTTTCATGTAATTTTCTTGTAATTTTTATGTCATTTTCATGTCTTTTTATGTAATTTTATTTGTTTTTACGCTTTTATGTCGTTTCACGTTCTTTTACGTCATATTCATTCTGGTTACCTTTTTTCTGATTTTGAACATGCACACAGTTTCAAATGATTAAATGATTACAGGGGATATGTAGAGCACCCTCCCAAAAAATTGGATCTTTATCTTATTGGGGATCAGCTCATGTAAAAATTTAACGTTACTGCTACAGATGATTTAAAAATTCAATTAAAAACCAAAATAGTTGATTATGCTAACAAACCACCAACACAGGGGTTGGTTCTGATGAGATATTTCAACAAAGCTGTTCATAGCTAGGAGGTAAATCAAGGAGATCATAGCTAAAAGGTCAAACAGGAAGTAGTTCATTGCTTAGTGGTCAATCAGGTAGACAGTTCATAGCTAAGGGGTCAATCAGGTAGTTCATAGTTTTAAGTGGTCAATCAGGTCGAAAGTTTTTTGCTATGAGGTTAACAGGTAATCATTTATAGTTAGGGGGTCATAAAGGTAGCAGTTCAGAGCCAAGGGTCAATCAGGTAGATAGATCTGAGCTTGTGGGTCAATGAAGTATACAACTTATAACTTGGAGGTCAATCAGGTAGAAGTTTATAGCTAGGGGGTCAAACAGGAACCAATTTATGTCTAGGGGGTCAATCAGGCATAGTTTAGAGCTAGGGTGTCAATCAGGTAGCAGTTCATAAATGGGCAGTCAATTAGATAGCATTTCATAGCTATGGGGACAATCAGGTGGAAAGATAATAGCTGGTTGTTAATCTGGTATATACTTCATAGCTAGGAGGTTAAACAGAAATTAGTTAATTTTTAGGGGGTCAATCAGGAAGCAGTTCATATCTATGGGGTCAATCAGGAAGCAGTTTGTAGCTAGAGGGTCAATCAGATATAATGTTCATAGATAGGGGTCAACCAGGTAGAAAGTTCATTTCTTAGAGGTCAATTAGGTAGATAGTTCATAGGTAATGTGAATTAGGTAAATGGTTCATTGCTCAGGTAGCAGTCCAACGCTCAGAGGTCTAAGTTGAAAACTGGTTTTTTTTTGGCGATTGCACTTTAACAGTATAACAAAGGATATTTATTCAGCAATGATTCAAATTTTACATGTAGCTGTTAATGGCTTCCTAGACATCTAAATATTTTTTGGAACACTTGTGTCTGGAACCACTTGAGCCTGTGTGCTATTTTTTTTAAGGGTGATTTGGGTCACCCTAATTAATGTTCATGGTATTTTTATTTCATTTAATGTTAACTCCCTTCATCTAAACTTATTTCACCTTGCTTGAATCCTTCTTAGATGATTTCTTCTCCATCTCCCTTTCTTCCGTATTTTCTTTAACCTTAAACAAATGCAAATAAGTTAAATAAATTGACTGAAAGGGACTGGAGACGTAGTTTCAAGTCCCCCTCCATTAACAGACTGGAGACGTAGTTTCAAGTCCCCCTCCATTAACAGACTGGAGACGTAGTTTCAAGTCCCCCTCCATTAACAGACTGGAGACGTAGTTTCAAGTCCCCCTTCATTAACAGACTGGAGACGTAGTTTCAAGTTCCCCCTCCATTAACAGACTGGAATGTCCGATTCACAATAATTTTAACTCTGACAAGGTTTACCAATGTGAATTGGCATTTAAGATTACCTAACGTTACGATAACAGACCAAGGGTCCATATAATTTCATCAAAAACGATCCCAAATGTTGATTGATATTAGGGACGGAAATTTACCATGTTGTTGTTGTAAACAATTAAAAAGTATAGTGTAAAGTGGTAAAAAAATTCCATACAGCAGAGTTTTCATTTTTTTGTTTATTATAATTCATCTTTTATATTTATTACTGATATTTACATCAATTAACACCCCTAATGCAGTAAACATTTCTGAAGTGCAGTACACATACACAAAAACCTTGCCAAAGTTCACAAGGACACAGAAAGTGTATTTTCATGCCCCTAAATGTACTTTCAAATCCGATCCCATATGGGATCAGAACTGGAATTATATGGACACAGAACCTGATTTCAGTTAAAGTGCTTTCAAAGTATTAAATAAAAATATAATTCAAAGAGTTAAATCATAAGAGTTTTCATCTTTTTTTGTAGTGCAGTGACATCACTTAACAAGTAAGACGTAAAACATGCTAAAATCTAAATTGAAAAACGGAAATCTGTTTGGCCAGTTCATTTCCAAATATTACTTCTAATTTCATAATTAAACTTCATTATCGAATAAGGAAAATTAAAGTTTGCTTAATTGATTGAAATTTTACCAGTCTATTAGCCTCCTCCAGTTTCTGTTCTAGTTCAATAATCTCAGTATCCTTGCTTGTCAGGGTCTTATTCAACGCGGACACCTTCCTGGTAAGCACCTCCACCTCCTTTACCTACAGGAATACAGGGTTTTATAGTGGAGTCTACATCGTGATCAAGGATAAAATCTATCAGAAATTCTAAGTACTGTGACCCGCAACTTAAATAACTTAATTCAATTTTGATGGAATTTATCACACCTAATATTTCACGTTGTAGGGTGAGTGACTTTATCGTCTTACAACAGGGCGAAAAAGTAACTTTTTCATCCTGCTATTAAAATTTCAAATTTCATACCTAATTTGTCTCATTGTAGGGTGATAAAGTTACTTAATTACCCTACAACAGGGTGATTAAGTAACTTTATCGACCTGCTTCTAAATAATTTGAGTAAAACTGAATAAAACTATATATGTTATTGAAATGGGTATCATACGTGCGAAAAAGCTTTTGCTGTGATTTTTTATTTTTCTAGTTTGTTTTCGATCAAAAAAAAGGATTTTCACGCCTCACTACGTTCGGTGTGAAAATACTTTCATTTTGATCTTAAACAAACCAGAAAAAATAAAAATGCCGAAAAAAACTTTTTTGCACTTAATACTACCCATTACAATGACATAAATAAACTTTATTACGCGTAATTTCAAGTGACCCTCAATGCTAAGATGACAATGCCCGATAAACAACGGCACCCTAGAGACTTAAAAACCTTTATCTGATTGATAATGTGGAAGTGTGATTTTTTGTAGTTACTTTTGTAGTGCCTACAATTTGCACTGAGGGTCACTTTAACAGTCCCTTTAACTGTGGAAAAAGGGTAGGTCTGTTAAGATGATAAAAAATCAAGAACGAACCTTCTCCGGGGAAACAGGAGGTGGTGCAGCAGACACTGCTGTCGCTGCGGCTAGAGCGCTCTGAGCAGCTGCAAGCTTAGATCTAGATATAACAATCATAAAAATTTAGATTCCTTTTCGATGACATAGACAAATACAGCTAGTTGAGAATTGTTAAACTCAAAACAATGCTTGATCCGAAAAAGATGCCTAATATTTAGAGAATAAAAAAATGGGCGGTGGAAATGTAAGATCACTAAACATTAAGCCTGCAAACCCATTCAATTCAAAACGGGTTTATTTCGCTGAAAAGTGCTCTCGAAGTGTTACACTCATAAGTATGTTAATTCATTTTTTTTTAGCACTGCAATGACATCACTTGTCATTTAGTTGGTTTGATTGAAATCATTTGACTAAATTCTTCACTCTTACTAAAGTAATATTGTTCTTAAAAATAAAAAATGTTTCAATAAAATATGTTACACCTGCTTATACAGTCGTTGACGTATTTATCTATACAATGAGAACGACATTAGACGTTTACCAAGCTTTCTAACAGCATGGATACACATAAACATGGAAATAAAGAGAAGCGGTCAATCTTACAACTGCTCTTAGATTACTTGTAATCTTGCTATTTGAAAAAAGTTAGTTGAGAAAACAGAACTAAAATTGAAAAATTGTCTTAGTTGTATTGATTTAAACGTCGAACACTGTACTAAACAAACTTGTAAGAAAAGCCCGACCTCAGTTGGTTAGATGTTTCCTCCTCCTGTAGTACAGAGTGCTGAAGGGTTTGCACATTAGATTTCAGAGTTTCAATCTCAAGCAGATGATTGTTGGCGATTACCTGATTAGTGATTATATTAAATATCAATGACAATGACAATGACAATGACAATGACAATGACAGTGACAATGACAACAATAACATTAACATTATCAATAATAATAATAACAATAAAAACATCATTACCAAAACATGAACATGAACATGAAAATGAACATTCACATTCACATTCACATTCACATTCACATTCACATTCACATTCACATTCACATTCACATGAACATGAACATGAACATGAACATGAACATGAACATGAACATGAACATGAACATGAACATGAACATGAACATGAACATGAACATGAACATGCACATTCACATTCACATTCACATTCACATTCACATTCACATTCACATTCATGAACATGAACATGAACATGAACATGAACATGAACATGAACATGAACATGAACATGAACATGAACATGAACATGAACATGAACATGAACATGAAGTACAATAAGTACATCATTAAATGAGCAATTGAGTTAGTTATTAAGTACACAAGTTAGTGTAAGATGAGAAATTTATTCAAATCAATCAATCAATCAATGAGTTAGATTACCGACCTGGTTCTCTCTAAGCTGATTATAGTTGTTAGCTAGATCTTCATACTGAGTTCTGATATTAGTATTCTCATTAATCTTCTGATCCAGGGTAGTCTTTAAACTCTCAATAGTACTCGTCAAACCCTAAACACAAGATATCCTGCAGTTATATATAAGTAAGCCTTTAGAAGTTTTTTCAATATTTCCCCCCCCCCCCAAACACAAAAAAAGCTACTAGTACGTCTTTAAAATCATTAGATCTAAGTTATGTGGTACAAAACTGAATACAATACAATTTAAAACTTTCTTTGGGGGTGGGGGGATAAAATTATATTTACCGGAATCTGCTGCTCGAGATATTTTAATCTCTCCTGTAGGGGCCCACACCTCTGACTGTAACTGAATATTTGAAATATTAAAGGGGTTGTTCGTAAAATTGGATGAACCATAAATAAGTTTTAAACCTAAATGGGGAGGGGGGAGGGGGGGGGGTTCCAATTTGACTCCTCCCCCCTATCGTTTTTTTGCGATAACTCTAAAAGTATTTGAACTAGGTAGCTCAAATCTTCTGAAGGGACCCACACCTCTGAGTCTGACTGTAACTGTATATTTGGAATATTAAAGGGTTTGTTCGCAAAATTGGATGAACAAAGTTTTAAACCTAAATGAGGGGGTGGGGGGTCAATTTGACTTCTACCCCCTATCGTTTTTTTGCAGTAACTTGAAAAGTATTTGAGCTAAGAAGCTCAAGCTTATATACCTACTGCCTAAATGCCTTATTTTACCCATCTATACCAGACAAAATCTATTGTAAGATCCCACAGATCTAAACGTCGTCTTTGTTCAGGGTATCTCCAAACCAAACGCAGCATGACGAGCAGACAGAAACTCCCCAGAAGAGAAGACAGTCAGCTGAATTCATGGAGCTCTCATCTCTACTTATAAACATTTAAACCGTGAACTATAGACTACTCTCAAGATTATGCTCTCATATTTAGATATTTATTCTTATGATAACTGCATATATTTATTCCTATATAACTGCATTTACCCATATTTAACCAAATATTGAGAATGTTTTATGTATCGAACTCAAAGTTTTATTCCTAAAGCAGCAGTTAAAAGTCTAGCCAGCTTTTTTTGCGTTTAATCAAGGTTTATAAACCATCTGTATGTTTTTAATATTGCTTTCCTTGATCCATCCTTCAATTCAAGCCCTTGTTGCACAGATGATTTATATATGGGAATTCAGATATCACCCCTGAGAGAAATTATCATCGAGCAGTTCCGACTTGATCCTACTCAGCAGGAAGCCGATGCTTGGGGAACAAATCACCTCCTCCACGTTCCTCTCGTAAGGCTCAGCCTCAAGATATTTATACCAGGTGAACATTAGTGAATTTGAACCTTTGAACCTTTGAGCCTTTAAACCTTTGAGCCTTAAGTTAACAGTTGAACTCATTACTTATTCTGACGAAACCTTTGTTAGGATTAACCGTACCTCGTTGCTATGCATTAACTGCGCTACTACCTCTGCTCGGATCACCCACGGTCTGATGCAGCTCCTGACGGGTCTCTTCTACACCGTCACAACCTACTCTTCCGATGATCCACACGGAAAGTATCTACTCCTCCAGCCCGAGCATCGTAAACCTGTAGTGCTCCATCTGGTTCATGTTCTCAAGGATCTCCTCCTACCTCGCCTACTGGTGCAGCCATCTGTTATTTAAAAGGTGAATAACATGATGAATACTTGAGACCTATGATCAATTTGTTCTAACATTAACCTATTTAGTTCAAGTTGGGTGGTCGATGAACACTTTCACGACCTCCTCCTAGCAGCGGACCATAACTGTACCTCATCTACCTCACATGTACCTCCCAGCCTCCACTGGAGAAGACTGATCCTAGGCTCAATCTGCGGATCATTAATAGGTACTATTTAGATTTACATGAGTCCCTGTATCGATGTGAATAAACTGTTACTTAAGCAAAGGATCTGAAGATACACTAAAAGAGCCAATACTCAACTCACCATTTTTAGTCTTGTTCCTGATACCTATCTGACTGCAGAGCTAGTAATCCTACTTCACGATCAACCCGCAAAGCATAGAGATCTACTACGGCTACAAACCCCTTGGCCAGTTCAACTTTGTAAGTGTTTTTATTTATTATTTATAAACGCAAATCCTGGGCAACTTTAAATGGCTTATATTGTAAATTCTTTTATTATTTTACAAGTATAAACAATAGATTTAGATTATTATACTAGTCGGGACTGATTATATTGTTCTTTCAGTTCACGACTAGAGCTGTATGACTACACCTGTCCTGAAATACATGCTTAAAAACTGTCCGTGCATTAAAGAGGTGCGCCAGGGTATTTTGGATACTCGTCCAAAATGTTTGTATGCCTTCTACCTGCTCCACCTGGGTACGTAACCTTCCCCCCAGTTGGGCCTAGAGCACATCTATCTTTAGACCTACTTCCAGTCATTGAAATTCTACATTTCATAGCTAGTTTAAAAGCCTACAAGAAAAGCAAACAGATTGCTCAATTTTTGCAAAGAAATTTTGCTCAGAGTTGTGCACGGACGCCTTTAAAGGGAATTTTCACATTTCCCGTTTCTTGAAAACACATTTAGGTTTTAATTTTGCAAATGTTTTGCATATTTGAATTCGCTCAGTAACAGACTTTTCAAAAATGTATAGCTTGTTGCAATTTGCGTAATTTTTTTGTGCGCACATTTTTTGCTTTTTAAATTGACTTCGCAAAAAATATTTGGATTTTTGCAAATATGCTTTTTCTGCAATTATTGAAGTAGAGCCCAAGGACTTTCCAAAAACGTATCAAATGTTATATATTTGTATCACAATAAGAAAATAGACGTGGGGGGGGGGGGGTAATTTGCCCCCCCCCCCGACAAACAGTCAGTAAACCAGACGTCAGAGTAAATAGTAATATTTATAGGCATTTATAGGGATATTTATTGGTAATAATTTTTAGCTGGCTGAGAAATAGTTCAAGGGAAAAATATTCGTTCAAGGGCAACAATTTTACGATTAAGATGGCCCACGTATGTAATTCTCTATTTTCATCAGTTCATTTTAATACTTTTCTACCTGTTTCTTTCCATCTCTATTTCTGATATTCTCTTTCCCAGCTGAGCGTTTATATTTCTCAGGTTTCCTACTTCCGCCGCCCTAAAGTAATCCTGTTATATTCTCTAATAAATTCTTCTGCTTTACAACGTTATTTAGTATAAGATAGATTGTATACATTAGATAACTATAGTATAATAAATATAATCTAAATAAATTAGAAAATTTTCTGTGGTACTGCGAAATTTAAATCAAGATTTTTTTTATAAACCTTTGGGGGTTTAATTAACGTCAATAGTTATTTTTTTGAAAATATTTTTTCTTCAGTTTTTGTCATCGTATTTTTCTTCTTCTAAATTCATTTTTTTAATTCGAAATTTTATTTTTACATTTTTTTAATTCGAAATTTTATTTTTAAAGTGCAACGCCGAGGATTCAGCATGTCATTCATTCATTCATTCATTCATTCATTCATTCATTCATTCATTCATTCATCCTTTCGTCCTTTCATTCATTCATTAATTTATGAATTTATTTATTTGTTCTTTTACTGCTTTATTCATTCATTCATTCATTCATTCATTCATTCATTCATTCATTCATTCATTCATTCATTCATTCATTCATTCATTCATTCATCCTTTCGTCCTTTCATTCATTCATTAATTAATTCATTCATTCATTCATTCCAGAACTACAATTTAAAACCCTTTTAACATTCAAACTAAAAAAACCGGGCTTATTTTTTTTATGAAGGGGGCGGGAAATGGGATTGAGAGGGTATGCGAGATGAAGGTAGAAAGGGGGGGGGGGGGGTTGTTACCTTTGTTCTGCAATATTTTTCTGGTTTTTAACTGCTCCAAGATCTGCTTCTGTATTTCTCAACCTATTCTCCGTTTGTTTCTTCTCCGCTACTAGAGCATTCTTCTCAGCCATCAGAGCCAACCTAAATATTCAATAATAAACATCATTATTACATAATGAAGATAATGCAACACAGTTAAAAAAGTACAGAGTGAACAGAAAAGAATAATATTGGGGAAAATATTTATCTGCATTAAAAACATGTATGTATCAATTGCTCGTCACTTACAAATTGTAATCTCTAAAAATATGCAAATAGTAATTACCTTTGTAAAAGAATATAACAAATATATAAGCAACTGTGAATGAAAATAACATTATTTAGAACCGATTGACAGGAAAGTGTTACGTTGATTTCCCAAAAATGTCAGTTAAATCACAAATTAGAATGAAAAATTGACTGATCAACACAACGGAGAGCAAAAGACGTTTGTAATTATTACTTGTTAAGGCAGAGGGTATACAGTACACTATACAATACATTATACCATATATCTAAGAATTTGTGAAACTAAGAGGTAAACTAAGTATTAGTAATGGAACATATCCTTTTTAGATCGTCCCCCCCCCCCGGAAAATTAAATATTCTCCTCAATAATCATCCCACAAATAAGAAATAACGTTTTAACTATAAAAAAAAAGAAAATCTTATTGATAAAAATTAATTTTGAAATAAAAAACTAACCTATCTGTTTGAAACTGCTGAATCTGTTTATGAAGCTGCATGGATTCAGATTTCTGATTTTCAAGAGCTTTTTCAGCAGCTTTCTTAGCTTCATCCAGTTCCTTCACCTTATCACAGGAATTTAGCAAAAAAAAAACTAGAAAAACGTTAAGGGTTAAGAGGGGAGAGGAGGGTGTGTGTGCCCGATTTACAACGGTACTTTTTAAACTTTTGACTCATTTTTTATGGGGAAGAAATCATCGTTTTTCCAGCTTAGAAAGTTTCAAGTTCTCGCAATGTTCTGCATTGTTTCTAAGACAAAAATCCGCAAATGACTTTTTTAGAGAGACCACATTAATAATAATACATTTTTTAAAGATAAATCATGGATATCTTTTTCATTCTTAACGAGACAAAGCTTTTGGAGGTAGCGCAGTGACTAAGTNCATGAAATTAAGTCTGCAGTCTGCTGTTAGAAAGGAAGCATAAATTATCATCAAAAAAATCTTTTTTAATAAAATCCTACCTGGATCATATATCCTTCAATATCTTTAAATCTGCGATGGTTTTCATTTTTTAACTTATTCATCTCAACCATACTCTCCTAAATACAAGTGGCATATACAATATACATTACATATATGATTCGAAGTTCATAAAGAAAAATCTAAAGTAAACTAGGAAACTACTTAAACACAAAATAGCCGTTTTTTTTAACATATTTATTTATTATGGCATAAATTAACTAATTACAACGATTTGAATTTTTTGGTTTACTAAAGTTAACAGCGACATTTTTGAATAATAGATAAATCCTACATAGCTAATAGCTATACGTCAAATGAGGGCATCGGATGACAACAATTTAACTCAAATGACATGACCCGCCCCAAAATTTTAAAAACCAAAACCTCTGTTTTCTACGTTTTTTTTTATTGCCACCATTTGATTTGTACTCTAAGTTACCTGAGATATCCCTGAATTTCTGAGATTAGCGTCCAACAGCTTCTTGTTTTCTGTCTCAACAATCGCCTGGGGAAAATATATTTTTTTAATCATAAAATTTATTTATTCTTTAGAGGGGGAGGGGGGCTAACGAAAATACAATCAAATTATTTTGCCAAAACATGTTTAAATTCATTCTTCCTAATTTTTTGGATGAGGGGGGTGGGGGGTTACAAAACCCCTTAATTCCATAACCATACTTAAAACCATACTTTTTACGCAATGCCTATACCTTTGCTTGTTTAATATTTTCTAGTTGAGAGAAGGTTTCTGTCTCCTTTCTTCTAACCGTTTCCAATTCTCCTTTAACGAGATTAAGCTGCTGAACATGGGACGCAAACTCCTGGCGCAAGGTGTTCAACTCAACCTGTAGTTTTTCTTGATCTCCTAGAAAAATATTTCTGCAAATCCGCGATAATATAACAAGGAAATTCACGAAAAAATAAGGCAAGAGTTTCTCTTTTAAAGATATTGTTATCCTGTCTTAAAGATTGACGAAAATATCCTTGGCAAAGAAATTGTTCACCTTTTAGCTATAGCTTATAAATTATAATTTTTATACATCTATATCATGAACTTTTAAAAGCAATGTATGTAAGCCGTTGTAGGAATTCTTTTCAGAAGATAGTTTTGTTTTAGTATTTAAATTCGAGCTTATTTTTACTCATTTATTTTTTTTTCTCGCATTTTTCTAACCTGAACTGCTTTGGCTTTGTGCGAGTTGTTGCTTGAGCCCTGAAATCTCGGCCTCCTTGGTCTGCAGTTGGTTGGTTACTGTCTCCAGGTTGTTCTTGATCTGGGTGAGGACTAGCTCCGTATTGAGTAGTTTACCAACGATCTCTCCATACTCTCCGTTCTTCTTCTCCAGGCTCTTATTAACCTCGTCTGAACAAAAAGTGAATTTTTGTAAATTTTCAGTTAAGACAAAGAAAATGTTACTACAATTTCTAAATGAGTTGATTATAATACTGATGAACACCGTCTCAACTAAATATTTACAACGGGAAAATTATTTTGAAGCAATTAAGTGCATAATTCGTAAGGTGTGAGTTGTTTAAAAATACAAGTTTCCCTCTTTTGTCAAAATATTTTTAATTCATTCTATGAATGTACTTCAGCTTTTCTTGGTTTTTCCTGCTTTCCCAAATTAGTTTCTTTAATTTTGAACTAAAAAAGAATACATTTCCAAGCTAAGTGCTCCAGTTTATAAAATATGTATGCTTGCATTTAGATCGTATTCATCTATTTATTACTTACCAAGGTTATCTCTTAACATGTTCATGCTAAATTAAAGAGTTCATTAGATTGTGATAAAAAGATAAAATGATCTCAAAGGAATTTCGATCACTAATTAGGCGTGCAGCCAAAAAATTGAAAGATTTGAACCAAAAATGNTCCCCTTTTAAGATCTACTTGTTTACTCATGTTATGAAGAGAATTTTAAAATGAATGTTATAACTGATAAAATAAAGAACTCGTTCCTTGATTCGGTGGCCGCCGAATCTGTTTTGAGGTTTGTAAGCTCGGCATTCAAATCTGCAATCTTCTTGTTTTTGTCTCCGATAGCCTCCTATACAAATACGATTATTCAAAGGGAGCGTTCGCGAAAAATTAATTGGGATGAAGGATAAAAATGGGACATAATTAACTTTGAAATCCACTAGTATCACTATTATTATCAGCAGACAATCCATCATTCAATGAATGCGAGGCCGACGCTCCATTAATCCCCGTCATTATTTTTCACGAAAACTCCCTCCAATGATGTCTTTATATCGAAAAAAAACCTGAAAAAATGTAGCAGTTTTCCCTCTAAATAGATCACTTTTACAAGTAAGGTCGTTCTCTTTTGAATAATTCTTCTAACCTGATTCCTTTTCTGTAACGCTGAGAGTTCAATTTCCTTTTGTTTAAACTTCTCTTCCGACAATCTTAACTTTTCCGGTAACCCTGCAGATTCGCTCATAATAGCCTCAGCCTCGGACAGTTTGGCCTCGGTTTCTCGCAGTTTACCCTCGAGCTCCTCAACCTTCTCCGGGTACCCGGCACTGGTGGCCTCTAACACTTTTGCCTCAGCCTCGGAGAGTTTATCTTTGATTTCTTGGAGTTGAATCTCAAGAACCTGCAGCCTCTCTCCGGCACCGGAAGTAGCAGATATTTTGGCCTCAGCTTCGGTGAGTTGGACCTCCAGTTCATTCACCTTTCTCTCCGCCTCCGAACGACCAGCTTCTGCCTCCTTCAACTTGGTTTCAGCCGTGGCGGAGGCTTTCTTTTCTTCCTCAGAAGAAGAGGTTAGAGCCTAGAAAACATAAACATCAATAAAACATTTAAGATGTTTCACACAATGTTAGAAAGGTCACTATGGGAAAAGAAGTTAAAACAATTTAGCCGAAGTAAAATGGATGGTCATTTGGATAAATTATTCTAAAATACTGAAATTTCGCCTTTGAGCTAGATTTACCCTAATGCCTCCTGAAAAATGACTCGCACATATGGAATTTTTTTTCCCAGAGCACCCTTGGGAGGGAGGAGGGGGGTTGGAGGGGATGAAAAATTGGACATCAAACCGCAACTTTTTTATTATTAAAAAAACTTATGATACTTTTTACCTAAACATAAATTTCTGTTCCCCTAAAAATCATTAAATTTCCCCAATTAGCGAAAAAATCCTAAATTTTTGTTTCCGCGCAAGCATATAAACTTTCTAGAATTTGTTTTCTTTAAAAAAGGGATGGGGGGAAAGAATTTTTTTTCTTCAGAAAATATGCACCCCTGCCTATTTACCTGCATACGGGATTCATATTCCTGGACTGAGGATTGAAGCTGAACAATAGTTTCACGTAGTTTCTTTCCTTCTTCCCGTTCATTCAGTTCAGATTTAACAAGCTTCTCACTTTTCTCCTGATCAATCAATCAATCAATCAATCAATCAATCAATCAATCGATCAATCCATCAATAAATACTTAAATGAATCCATCTATGAATCCATCAATGAATCCATCCGTCCATCAAAACACCGATCCATCAATCCGTCAACCAACCAACCAACAATTTTTTTAAAAAAATATATGTATATTGTTATAGATTTTCCACAAATTTACAGCACGACAAAAATATAAAATTTGTCAAATTATTAATGTTCTTATCAAGTAAAATAATCTAGAAATTACCTTATAGTCCGAGAGCTCCTTTTCTAAAGAAATCTGTTTATTTTCTAACATTTGCAGTTTCTCTCCTTTCTGCTTATTCTAAATAGCAATTTTTAATATTAGTATGATATTTTTCAAACATGTTTGTTTGAAAGTAAATCAATAAAATCTTTGAAAAGAACAGCTCAAACTTAAATATTTCGATTTTTATAACGTTTTTAAAATCGAAAAAGTGATATTTGTTAAAAACTTTCAAGCCTACTTGTCAAAATTAATTTTTTTTCTTATTGAGACAATTCGGGAAAAATCGAAAAAAATATCACAAGGTTGAAATTTGACCATATTATATTATTGTTGTCTCAAGTCGTAACTTTCATAATTTCCATCTAATTTTGGTCGACCATTTGTATTATTGCTTCAACAGGATTTGTATGGAGCACGGCCGCTGATTAGTATTATCATACATTTATTAGTTTTTCGATATATATTTTAAAACTTTGTCAAGTTAAGGCCAAAAAACGGGACTCTCACGATTGTCCCTCCTATTTATGAACAGATTTATAGAAGTACAACGTTTTTGAACCCTGTCGGATCTTTGAATCCCATAGTCATATTTTGATCATGTTTTATTGCTAGAAGTAGTAACGTTGATCAAATTTAATCGTCATAAAAACATTCTATTAAAAGACATTTTAATACCAAGTGTATGCTATTCTGGATGAAGCATGTCAAATTCCCTTAATATACAGTTTCCCCCCTGACCTGTAGAGATAAATTCTCCTTTTCGGATTCTAGTTTTTTAAAGCTTTCTCTCATATCCATTATCTCTTCATTCGTAACCTCCACCTAGGAGATTAAAGTATTATATATTCTCTTTAAAAATCAAGTATCACCCCCCCCCCTGCTCAAATCATGTTGATAAAAATCCTTTCGTTTTTATTAACAAATATTCACTACTAATCAATAAAGCAACCAGTGGCCGAATGTAAAGAATTTGAGCGGCGGCTTAAATATGGTTGGTTCCACTTAAAATTGTATCAAATGTTTAAAGATTTAAGACGGCGCTTAATTCAAACCGGGTTTTGGCGGATTTAAACCGCGGCTCAAATTCTTTAAATTCCATCTGTGTCCGTAATATTCAGCAACAATCCCTTTATTACTCACTAGCTGAAGTACCCGTTTGAAAAAAAGTTTTTTTTTTTTTTTTAAACTTTTCAGCCAATTTGGTTCAGCAGTTTGGGCAGCTATCGCTAACATGCATTTGAATATATATATTTGAGCGAAAATAAATAAAATAAATAAAGCAAAAAAAAAAAACAAATAACGAATCCCTTTATTACTGACAAAAAAGAAGTAAAAAAATCTTTTTTTCCTTTAAAAAATCATGTGTTAATCCTTATTATTTTGATAAATAAAGCAGAAAATCCCTTAATTGTTCATAAATTAAGTAAAAATCCCTTTTTTACGTCAAAATCATTGATAAATAAAGCTATTTTGATCTCCAGAACATTTGCAAGTAGTCCCTTTAATTATTGATAAATAACGCAAACAATTACTTTAGCACAAATATCTCTTTTAGTTTTACTAAATGGAGCAAACGATTCCTTTACTTTACAAAATGGAGCAAACGATCCCTTTATTATGGTTCATTAGAGCAAACAATTCTTTTAAAATTGCTAAATAGCGCAAACACATCCTTTATAAATGTTACAGCAAACAATTCCTATATTATTGCTATAAAAGCAAACAATGCATTATTACAAATAATGGAAGCAATTATTGAATAAATCTATATAATAAAACAAGACATTCGTAAATGTATACATTCATATATGTTTCCTAAAGCCGGCCAAACGACTGGACCGATTGGGCTGAAATTTTTTGTGGACACTCATGGATGGCCGGTAGGGTGTTCTAGACTAAAAAAATTTTTTTTGTTCTTATTTATTTTTCTTCAAATTTTAAATTTTTTTTTTCGAAGGTTTTTTTTCTACGGGCAACGCTGGGCCCTTCAGCTAGTTATAAAAGAAATCCCTTTTTTATTACAAAGCATCGGAACCTGATCCTTTAAATTGGTAATCTCTGAGGACAGGGTTGTATTCTGATCTGTCAATGAGGCGACCTACAAGGAAAAAATATTATGTAAAATCATACAAGGTTTCCCAAAAGAAACGATCTTTTAGACAATGTGGCAATCACCATGGTTCAATATTTAAATATTTGGACATTTTTAGATTGATTGATTGAAGATGTAAGAAAAGTTTAAGAGTTAAACATTTTGACCTTGATTTCAATGGATCGAAATGTTCCAGATTTTAAACATGCCCAAAAATTTAAAAATTGAACCATGGTGACTGGTGAGTTGTGATTCGCGACTCGTGAGTGCTACAACGTATGTAAAGTTTTTAAAAGAACCCCTGAATCAGAACGTTCAGACAAAATGTAGATAAAAATAAGTGAGCGTCTGAAAGCATTGGTCTTTAAAAAAATAGTATTTAAAAACTTAGTTAGACCCCCAAATAATATAAATTAAGTGTGGTGGTGCTCAAATTCTTAGTTTTTAACCACTTTCTGATTATTTCTTAGGACAATCTATTATTTATCTATTATCTATCTATTATCTATCTATTATCTATCTAGTATCTTCTATTATCTATCTATAATATATATATATATATCTATTATCTATCTAGTATCTATCTAGTATCCATATATTATCTATCTATTATCTATCTAGTATCTATCTATAATATCTATCTATAATATGTATCTATTATCTATATATTATTTATATATTATTTATCTATTATCTATCTAGTATCTATCTAGTATCTATCTATAATATATATCTATTATCTACCTGTGTTTTTATTTTCGTTTCCTCTTCCTTCCAGGCCTGCATTCTCTGCTCAAGCTTGACCTTCTCCGACTGGGCGTGCTAAAAAAGGAAAAATTATGACAACATTTTGACATTTTAAAGACATTTATTTATCTCTGATAAAGATAAATTTTATCTTCCAACTTTCAACGATTGCTTTCATGAGCTTTTTATCAAAAACTAATTATTGTCCTTACTAATTAAATTCTAACGTCCGGATCATACTTAATTTAACTTAGAAATTCGAAAGAAGTAAAAAAATAGCAAGTTCTTATGAGCTGTGCACTATGGTATTTTTATTCCTTTGCTTTTTCTTAAATTGCTTCTTAACTGTTTAATAATTAATTTAAATTAAGGGGAATTAAAGATCCTAGCTTGAGTTTCTAGAAACCAGACTTTAACCGAAATACGAAGAAACTTTTTTAGTGCAAGAGTTATCAATATGTGGAATGATATTCCATATGAAATCAAAAGTTCTGGAAACCTGAACATTTTCAAAAAACTAGCTCGATAAATGGCTGAACTCCTGAACGGTCAAAGAAGTCGGAAAAGAGATGTTTAAATTATCACACCCGTGATATATAAACATAAACACACTTATTAAACCAATTAAACCTGTATTTGAGTTTCCAGTTCCTGAATTCTATTTTGTTCACCATTATCTACAGTCCCTACTCCATCCAGATTTAATCAAAACATGCAACAAAAAACTTAATAAATTTTAATGAATTTTATTTCTACTACAAAAATATGTAGAGAATGTAAGGAAGATACTGGATCGATGAAGGGGGATCCATTACTACGATATTTAAGGTATAAATGTTTTAATTTAAACATTAAGAAACTTCTAATTAGCTTGTTCAAATTGGAAACTTTTGTCCTTAGATTTGTTGATGTGGAAAGGGGGTTGGGATTTTCTGCTCTTAGATCAACAGGATCCAAAATCAAGGAAGCAAAATGTAGCGGAACAGAATATATTTTAGTTCTCTAAGTGCAATATTTGATTAAAGTATGAGTTCCTGAGAAAGGTTCTGAGTCCTCTAGAAAGTTCTCCGGCATATCTGCAGACGGGAACATGTCTAAATTAATAAAAGAACTTTATCAAACAATCAATATTTAATTTTAAACATGTAGCATTGAGATAAATATTTACATTAGCATTGATAAAAACTCTGGTATGAACTCTAAAAAGTAGCATTAAGAATAATTTTTAATTTTAGTGTATTTTAACATGCAGAAATTAAGTGTATTTTAGTCGGAATTCATACATTGAGATTAATTTAGACACTTAACATTGAGATTAATTCAGACATATAGCATCGAGATGAATTCAAGACAAGTGGAATTAAGATCGATTCAGACATGTAGCATTGAGATTAATTCTGACATATAACATTGAAATTGATTCAGACATATAGCATTGAGAATAATTCAGACAAGTGGCATTAAGATTGATTCAGACATGTAGCATTGAGTATAATTCAGACAAGTAGCGGGTCTGTCCTAGAGAACGCTTTATGCCCCCCCCCCCCCCCCACCACCATCAATTTTGTAAAAGACCTAGATTTCAACTATATACAACAAACAAATATCTATTATGATAATATTATGAGGAAAAAAATGTAATAATGGAAATTCTTAAACGGCGGCCTTCGTTAAAGAATACATAAAGATTATTTCATCGAGTTTAAGAATTCCATTATTACATTTTTATCCTCATAAGATTATTAATATATCATATTTGTGAGGTTCCATGGGCACATACCCAAGTGAAGAAATTATACTAAAAAATAATTCTAGTGAAATCCTACTATTTCAAGGCGGAATAGTTAACATTATGAAATGTTGCAATTAAGTTTTATGCTCTTGTTCTGCCTATCACTGTTTTTTATTTTCTAATGTTAAATATTAAAAACCATTTTATAAGTAAAAATTTGTTCTTAATTTAAAAGTAATGCATGTGGTGTGATTGTTTCCTTTGTTTAGTTTGTTTGTTAACCAATTTCTAATGAAATTGCTTGTTTTTCAAGTTGATACTACATTTAAATAAAGCATGTTGAATGTGCTCTGAGTTTTTTTAGATGGGGAGAAGGTATTGTATTGGGTTGTCTTAATCTACTGAACAAAATCTTGAAATCATTTACAGAAGAAATCATTTCCTGGATATTAGATCCTAATTCTTCCAAGAAGAGGAGATTAAAGCAGGTTATCTAGTAATCAGTTCGACATGAACTGATGAAGATCTTTGTCTTTTATTCATGAAGCAAGATTTACTGGTTTGTTTTCATTGCCATGGAGTGCTAAGACCCCACTAGAAGTTTTTGTGACACTAGTATTTCAATGATAAGTTTTTATAAACTATAAACTTTTTCAGGTTTTGATTGTGGTTTCACTTTATCATTTCGAGCTATGCAAGATATTGTGACTGCTGACTCACGCTGAGGTACATTTAGAACTTTATAATAAAGTAAAAAAAAACAATTAATTGAAATTGTGAAGACATGGCAAACCTTTTCATTTTTGAAAAGCTCTGACCGTACTATTTCAAAATCTCACCAAACTTGGTTTGGAATGAAGAAAAACTAAAATAAAATTGAATAAAGTAGGCAGTCGGGCAGTATGCTTTGTGACTCTGTAGTTTGATGAAAATGTCCAATGGAAGACTTAAAGTTTAAAGTTCATAGTTAATTTTTTTTGGAAAGGTCAGAAAATATTAATTAATCACAGGGGGGTTCCACTCTTCTGTCAGGACTAGGGTTAAGATTTAAATGGAAATTCCTGAATTAAGATATATCAATACTTCAAAAAACGGAAAAGGTAATTGAGCATGAAAAGGTAAGTGAGCATGTTATTTTTTAATATAAAAAGGTAAGTTTGCATGTATTAATATAAAAGAAAAAGGTGCGTTTGCCCTGTGCATGTTGTTAGTAAAAAATAATTAAGTTAATATCAATATTGATCTCTGTTGAAAAGATCAATATAAGGAGCGCGTAAGAATGAATATTTTTCAACTAGTGTAATAATTTCCATTCTTTAATGCTTGGAGCGTGTAAGAATATACATTCTTTCACGCTCTGACCATGTAATAATTTCCATTCTTACACGGTCTGAGCGTTAAAAAATGAAAATTCTGCACCTACAGTTTAAGAATAAGCATTATTAAACGCTAGGAAGCGAACAATATTAAAATTGTTCCTCCTGAACCGTGTAATAATGGGAATTCTTACACAATAGGTTTACTACTATGGAACCGAACAGATATGATATAATACGTATTATTTCAGGGTTAGGTTAGGACAATTTCTAGGATGAGCGCTGCGGCTAGAATAGACAAGGAAGCCGAACGATGCAGCCAGGACACAACTTCAATTTCAGCAAAATTAGTATATATTTAAGGTTAGATTAGCTTTAAACACTTTCTGGGCCGAGCACTGCAGCAAGGGGACCGAGCGCCGCGGCTAGGACGGGCTACGGGACCGGGCACTGCGGCCACATCACATGACCAACTTTATCCATGTATTAAATATGAGACGCTTATACAAAAATTGATTGGAAGGGGGGGAGGGGGGTCCAAAAATCGTTTTCTAAAAATTACAAGTAGCATTGAGAATTCTTCAAGACATGTAGTATTAAGAATAATTCGGACATGTAGCATTGAGCTAAATTTTAGACACGTAGCATTGAAAATAATTGCAGACATGTAGCATTAAGAATAGTTCGGACATGTAGCATTGAGCTAAATTGAAGACACGTAGCAATGAGATTAATTGGAGACATGTAGCATTGAGATTAATTGAAGACATGTAGCATTGAGATTAATTGGAGACATGTAGCACTGAGATTAATTGAAGACATGTAGCAATGAGATTAATTGGAGACATGTAGCATTGAGATTATTTAGAGACATGTAGCATTGAGATTAATTGGAGACATGTAGCATTGATATTAATTGGAGACATGTAGCATTGAGATTAATTGCATTTCAAATCAGACATGTTACAGCAGAATAAATCAGTCACATAGCAATGAGATTAAATCCGACTTATATTATACTAGACGCTTTTTAGGCGGTTCGCGCACATCTTCCATTACAACTTTTAATTGTGGCTTTATCTGTGATTCTCTTTGTACAGTACAAAAAAAAAGTTTGGGAATTTCACAATATATTTTCGCGCATTGACAAACTTTAACAAAAATAAAAAGTTTTAAACACAAATTTTTAAAATTTTGATCGTTCATTAACCTGATCCCTGTGGTCACTAGAGGGGTCCGTCCTAGTGAACGATTTTTGGACCCCCCCCCCCCCTCCTATCAATTTTGTGCTAAACTTTATCAACAATACTCAATTAAATTAGTGCTTATTTAGAGATAGGTTAAGTTGAGACACTTTCTGGGCCGAGCACTGCGGCTAGGGGGCCAAGCGCTGCGGCCACGGGTTAGGTTGAGTTATCACGCTTTCTGGGACGAGCGCTGCGGCTAGGACAGGCTAGGAGGCCGAGCGCTGCGGCCACATGTCTTACATTTAATTAAAATTGTTGAAAAAGTCTTGTAGGGTCCGACCTAGTATACGATTTATGGCCCCCCCGCCCCCCCCCTCCTATCTATTTTGTACATGACCACTTTATTTTCAGCAAATTTACTATTTCTTATTTTTTTTGTTATTTAGGGTTAGGAATTTCTGGACACTTTCTGGGCCGAGCGCTGCGGCTAGGACAGGCTAGGAGGCCGAGCGCTGCGGCCACGGGTTAGGTTAAGTTTAGACACTTTCTGGACCGAGCGCTGCGGCCACATGTCTTAGATTTAAGATCCATGTACAAAATTGATAGGAGGGGGGGAGGTCCAAAAATCGTTTACTATGAAATTACCAGTCTTGTACTAAATCGAAAGGAAAGGGGGGAGGCGTCCAAAAATCGTTCTCTAGGAAATTACCCACTTGAGGTCCCACACAAAATTTGGGTCCGATCGGTGCAGCCTTTGTGGGAGGGGGGGGTCCAAAAATCGTATACTAGGAAATTACCAATTCTAAATTAATATGTTATATTTACCTAGAACCCCATTAAGACTATTTAAATCGGCGGCCGGATCCATGTTGACGTCTAGGGATCAACCTAGACTAGCCCAACCTCCGGGAATCAACAGGACTGATGCTTTCACCAAACACTTTGTAAATATTTATCTGAAATAATAAATATCAAAATCCATTTGTCGAAACAAGTAAAATCAGGAATAAAATTCGGCGTATTTCCGACCGAGATTTTTCTTGAATACACGCCAAACCAAACTCAAAGCGTCGGTAGTAAAAATATGCGCCTGCGTAGATGTGTTAAATACGCGCATGCGCCATTTCGTAACAAACGGCGCATGCGCACAAAATTATTACTCTGCGTCTGCGCAATTATGAAAACAAAGACGATTAAAATGTTTTATAAAATTATCAATAGAAAATTATTTACAGCTAAATTTTTAGCTTTATATTATCCTCATACGCTTGTAAAATGGTTTAATTTCATCAAAAAATAAAAAGTAAGCTAAAACGATGCTGAAAAGGTTTTATTTTACACTTTATTTGATTTATTGATTGTGAAAAGTGGATTCATATTTAATTTTGAAAATAGTTGCGGCATCTTCCTCTTATCATGTCCGTAAAACTAAAATCTCACTGAAAATCTATTAAATGGACTTAAATGGATCCCACGACGCATCTATTCGACTTCGAAACCTCCAATTTGGTTCTATTTAATGTCGACGCGGTGGAGAAGAATTTTTTAAACCCTTTAAGTGAAGATATTAAAACGAAAAGAAGTATAACGAACCATGAATCTACGAAAATACCTGCCCCGCGAAGATATATTCTTCCAAACTGGAATGGGGTAGTACATGGTCTAGGGGAGGGTAAATCGAAGACCCTTCCTAACTGGCGGGATGCTAAGCATAAGACCCGTCTTAACTGGCGGGATGCTCAGCATAAGACCCTTTTTAACCGGCGGAATCCGAAGCACAAGACCCTTCCCAACTGGCGGGATGCTAAGTACAAGACCCTTCCTAACTGGCGGGATGCAAAGCACAAGACCCTTCCTAACTGGATGGGAGAGTCTAAAATTAAAACTAAAAACATTGATTGCTTCGGGACCCCCCTACCGTTCGACGAAGAAATTGGTGATAATAGTGACGATGAAGTGTTGGTGATCAATGATTTCCCTACGCGGCAGTCTATTGAAAACTTTGGTCGGCCATCTACGGATTTCAAGTCGCCTCCAATAGTTTATCAGCCGCGTCGCAATTCTGATACATACTCTAATTATGACTACCATGGCATTTACGTTTCCAAGAGAACAAAGAAAAGAGAATTGATCTTAACATCTGATTTCAAACTACGACAAAGGAGGAAGCCCAAGTTTATCTTTCGGATTCAAATGAATTCAGCATGGTTGCGAGCGGCGAAAGTTCACAAACAAGGACAGTCAGATAAATTTGTGAAATCAGTGATATTACAACCCAGGCTTCTACCTCTTAAAATTACTTCGAGAAAGCAGATTTGTGAAGATCTAGCGAATGTTAATATAAATCATAATTTCTCCGAAAGGATGAGAAGATTTAATCAAAGTGTGGCTCTTGAGGAGTTACGATTGCTAATTCCTTCACTTAATAGGGAGATCGTCCGGTCGGCCTCTAAACTCAAGATTTTGAATGAGGCTGCCGAACTTTCCAAAGAACTGAACAGCACTGAGTCGAGACTCGAGAGCGAATTGTCTCTGCTCCGTAAGAGGAACCTGAAGTTAAAGTGGAGATTGAAATCGTTGACAAATCCCCAGTTTATATTGCCTCATTAATTCTCATTACTTTTGATATTTTCAACGGTCCTCATATATATATATTTTCTTTATATTGTCAGTATATTGCCCTCTGATATGTTTTTTGATGAAATTGAAGTAACGAACAAAAATGATTATATTTATATTTTTTCAGATTTAATTTTATTCATCATGCCGGAGACTCCAGAAAAATTGACAGACGAGGCAACTACTTTGAAAGAAGATGTAAAAGATAAGGGTGATGACAAGAAAAATGAAGTTGAAGAGAAAGTATCCCGGGATGATATGGAAGAAGAGCTGGATTATGAACCGGCAAACCTAGCTGAGGTGGAATATTCATTACATTCCCCCCCCCCTTTAACCCTTTTAAACCGGCCTAAAAATCTTTTTTTTTACCCAAGAACTTCATAATGGGTTGTTATCATTCATTCTGTGTGATTTCTGTCTTCTCTGGACCTAAAGCAGTAATCTCTGTTTGGGTTGATTAGGTTAACGTTTAAAGATATTATTTACCCTTCCCTCCCCCCTATACAAATTATCTTGGAATAAACTGTTGGTAGCTTGAACTTGCCTGTTGAAGTCCATTTTTTTTTCTTTCTTTTTTAATAAGCATCGAAGATAGTTTTTCAATTGATATCCTTAAGATGATTGTTCCTTGTTAGATTGAAATCGGAATTTTAAAAAAATGTTTTCTAATCTTTTATTGTTCAGGATGACCCACTTCAAGATGATGAAGTTGAAATGGTTGAGGATGAATCTGAGGTTCGTTTAATTATCTTCTAAAATAACTGAGTTATTAGTTTTAAGATAAAAATATTAAAAGTCACAATGTGTAAAAATATAGAAAGTAAAGACGTAACCAAGGTTGAAAATTGTTTTTTCAAATCCCACCGTATACAGAAGTTATAACTTTTGTGTTGTGAATCTCGATATTCCGTAGTGGTCTTTCCCTGCAGGGATATCTTTAATTGAGAGATCAGGCAATGATCCTCAAAAGTGTCCGTTTTGTATATAAAAATCAAGTGTTTAAGTTGAACGATACTTAGTACAAAAGTTCCGACCTATGAACATGCTGGCTTAAGTTTTTGATACTCCGCAGACTTTTCCGTTATTTTTTCAATTGTGTAAATCCATGACTGTTCATAAATCAAATATATCCAGTGCAAATATTTGTAAAAATAAAGGGAATTTAGTCAGCGGTTGTTTGCTGATTGTTGTGTTTCAGGATGAAGGTTTTGAGGTGGAAGGAGATATGACAAGATTACGATGTGTTCAATGCGAGTTCCTCAAGTTCAAGGCAGAAAAACAATGCAG